>NW_015386853.1:671582-685076 GCF_001527695.2 Protobothrops mucrosquamatus | reverse complement strand
CAGCACACTGCTGGCTCATATCTAAGTGATTGTCCACTAGGACTCCGAGATCCCTCTCACAGTTACTACTATTGAGCAAGGTACCCCCTATACTATACCTGTACATTTGGTTTTTCTTGCCTAAATGTAGAACCTTACTTTTTTCACCATTGAATTTCATTTTGTTAGATAGCGCCCAGTGTTCAAGTCTGTCCAGATCTTGGTGTCGTCTTCAAATTTGATGAGTTCCCCATCTATCCCCTTGTCCAAATCATTGATGAAGATGTTGAAGAGCACTGGGCCCAGAACAGACCCTGGGGCATCCCACTACACACTTTCCTCCATGTAAAAACTTACAGCCAGCCCCAATAATTTCAGGCAAATCTGTTTTGCTGCAAAGATGCACATTTATTTGAATGGCTTCTGTCAAAATATAGAAAACTAGTATTTCTTAACTGGCTTATTAAACAGCATTTCTTGCCTAACCTAAAGCTAAAATTAGGTGGGAAAGAGCACCAAATAAAACAAAATTAACAATGTAATTAAATCAAAACACACACACACACACACACACACACACACACACACACAAACAATAAAATTGGCATTAACATTTTAAATGATAACTGCATACATTTTAAATTAATTGCCTAATTCCTGTTTTAAACCATTTTATTTTTTTCCTCTCTTAACTGTATTTACAACTATTTTCCCAGAGTAAAGTCCTTACAATAGTGCAGTTTGCATTTTTCTTGCATACCCTAATTTCTTTCCTTTTAACCTTTTTTTAATGGATACCAGTTTTACAGACTAGTTTTACAGACTAGGCTGACAAGCTAATCTCTATTTTATTGTTGTCAATCAACTCTGTCCTGGGAGAATATTGATTTTTTTGTGTGTGTGTGCGGTGAAAATCAATATTATGATTGTTGGTAGAGAGCAGGAACATTGACAGCAAAACCAATTTAACAGAGCCAAATTCAGTGCTCAGAAAGTAACTAGACTAAGGGGAAACTGAAAAGAAATGCCATGGGTTAAGAGTAAACTATTGACATATTATTTAACAAATGCT
The DNA here is from genome assembly GCF_001527695.2 of Protobothrops mucrosquamatus. Taxonomy (NCBI): domain Eukaryota; kingdom Metazoa; phylum Chordata; class Lepidosauria; order Squamata; family Viperidae; genus Protobothrops; species Protobothrops mucrosquamatus. The sequence goes on along the minus strand of NW_015386853.1, from coordinate 684,025 downwards.
GTGAAATGAGAAGGAAATATATCTGAAATACATATAATATTGATATGGTTTTGAATTATGCTTTATAATGACCATACAAACCCTATTGCTAATCCTTAACTAGAAACTGCTACAGATTAATTGTAATTAAGATGGCTCTAAGCAAGGAAAACGATGACATCCAAACTTGCAGCATAAGAGGGAATTCATATTCATTTGCATTTGAGTAATGAGATTTAAAGCTACCTGTAAAAGGAGAGAGATCTTTTGAACTTTTGAAATGAAGTCTTTAACAGTATGGTAGTTTCTGGGGTATGATTTTAGCTTTGTGAGTGTTAAAATTGGAGGTGTAAAGTTGTGGTTACACCTTTCTCTCACTTTGCATCTTATGGTGATAATGAGCCCTACCAATTATTTTCCTTTGTCTATGCTGCCAAGGGCTTCCCATGCTCAGCAAACAGCCCAAAGTTTCAAAATCTCTCTTGCTACCTCCCTTTTGAAAACCAGGCAGTTTCTGGTTCAGCTATGGATGAAACTCACATATCAGTACGTTTATCTGGGCATTGCCTTTCTTTCTTTTTTCCATACATTTTATTTTTATTAATTAAGTTAAAAACAACAACAAAATACTAGTATAATAACTAACTCATGTATGTTGTTATTGGTCTTTAGAAAATCATTTCTGTTGAGATTTAATGTGATTAAGAAAAAAATGAAAAATATCTATACAAAGAAACATTAAAGCAGTCCCTTCCCTTTCCTTTTTACTTTTCCCTTTCCCCTTTCCCCTTTCCCCCTTTCCTTCCCTTTCCTTTCTTTTCCTTTCCTTTCCTTTCCTTTCCTTTCCTTTCCTTTCCTTTCCTTTCCTTTCCTTTCCTTCTAACTGCTGCTTAAGTATCTTTACATTATGTTTTAAATATTTACAATTATATTCATTTCTGTTTAAATCATTTTAATTATTTTAAACAGTTTCTCATTTTCATCAAAAACCATGTTCTAAATGTTTCAACTTGCCTTGCTATTGAGAGGATGTATATAAGAGAAACATGTCTGTCTGAATTTAGGTAAACTTCAGTTATGAATATATACGATCGTTTTTTCCATTACTGTATATTCTCCAGTCTTGGTTTTCCAATTTGCTATTGTCAATGAGGTTTTTTTCCCCCCCAGTGTTGTTCCAGATTGACTTTTACCTCTGTCAGCATATATCTTAATAGGTTGTGATGCTTTTCACTTGTACTCTCTGGAATCATGCCTGATAAAATGTGCACTGACTTTCTTGCTGGACAGACTGACTTCATGTTTCCTCTCTTGAGCTCCAGCACAAAAGTGTTGGACTAGGACAGGGGAAAATCCAGATTTAAGTCCAACCTTATCCATGGAAATTATAGCAATTAGTTTCCAGAATGATAAAGAGGTAACTACCATTATTGGTGCAGCCAATTGCAAGCTTCCCCATGTTCATGAAGGACCTCCTTCATGAACATGGGGAAGCTTGCAATTGGGTCATAGAAGGGCTTAGAAGGGGTTTTTTAAAGAAATTGCTACACTAATGTACAGTATATAGGGTTGTGTTTGGTTATAAATAGAAAATAGTGTTACTAGGCTTTCTGTAATCCATTTCAATCTTCTCAATGAATTGTGCTACATAGAATTGTATGTATTTGGGAAAGAAATTCTCTCAACAGATAGAATAAGATATAAGATAGAAAGGTGTGGGTTAGACAGCATTATCACCAGATGGATTCATAACTGGCTGACCAACCCTACTCAATGTGTAGTCCTCAATGGAATTGCATCTACATGGAGGGAAGTATGCAGTGGGTACCCCAAAGCTCTATTTTAGGCCCAGTACTCTTCAACATGTTCATCAATGATTTGATGAGGGGGTAGATGGGGAACTCATCAAATTTGCAGGCAACACCCAGCTGGCAGGAATAGGCTTAAGATAGGCTTAAGATACAAAAGGATCTTGACAGACTTGAACATTGAGCGCTATCTAACAGAATGAATTTCAATGGTGAAAAAAGTAAGGTTCTACATTTAGGCAAGAAAAAACAAATGCACAAGTACAGTATAGGGGGTACCTTGCTCAATAGTAGTAACTGTGGGAGGGATCTTGGACTCGCAGTGGACAACCACTTAAATATGAGCCAGCACTGTGCTGCAGCTGCCAAAAAAGCCAACACAGTGCTAGGCTGCATTAACAGAGGGATAGAATCAAGATCATATGAAGTGTTAACACCATTTTACAGTACCTTGGTAAGACCACACTTGGAATACTGCATCCAGTTTTGATTACCACGATGTTTAAAAGATGTTGAGATTTTAGAAAGAATGCAGAGAAAAGCAACAAAGATGATTAGGGGACTGGAGGCTAAAACATATAAGGAACGGTTGCTGGAATTGGGTAGGTCTAGTTTGCAAGAAATAAATATGTGGGTCTGTTTTCAAGCTTTGGAAAGGCAGCTCCACTTCTAGTGTATATTGCTGTTTCACAGTATTAAAGTTATGCAGACCAGTTGGTCAGAGTCTGTGAAGGAATTTATAAAGCACTTTATTGATGGCAATCAGTTCCTAGCTTTTAGAAAAGATATTACAGAATTGTTACAGTAGCATTAGGAGCTCCAGGTTTCACTGTACCCATAAGTAAGAATAAAATATCAAATCTCCAAGTTTGGAAGACAAGTCAGAGGGGGGATTGCTATAGTTTCTAGGGTGGAAAAGGATGAGCTATTGACAGTGGTCCTTTTAAGGCATAGGGATTATTTATAATTCAGGCTGGAGACTAAACATTCAGTTTCTCTTCAGCACAATGAATTTACTTCCTACTCAACAGGAAACTAATCTTTGGTGCCAGTTGCACTAAAAGACCCTAGGCTATGACCTCTTGCTGAAAATAAAGCTAATATTCAAAAGATGGCCTTCAGAATAGACTGTACAACCCATTCATCAAGTGCACTGCTGGCATGAGCAAAATGCCCTTTCTTGAAACATTGAGGCAGGCCTATCCAGAAGGCTTAGCATGGCTGCTTCACAAGGATTTTATTCTGTTGTCTGCATGTGCCTATGCAAAGATTGTTGATGAACTGAAGAGATGATGCTTATATACTCAAACCAGAAAAATCTTCAGAGCAACTATGCTGGACCTGCCACGTGATGTGGCTGCCTCAATGCTCTAAGAAAGGGCACTTAGAGCCAGTGACTTCATAAAGCTCCTCTTTAAATGTTTTGCACAGGCCTATTTTGGAATAGGCAATCTGGTATCCAGATGTATCAACTTACCCAGGGAAGTGCGGTGGCTCATGTGGTTAGGACGCTGGGTTGGAGTTAGTGAACCCATGTTAGAGACCCAAGTGCTACTGCGTGGTGGGGTGAGCTCCCATCATTCACTTCAGCTCCTTGACGGGAACATGAAAGGAGACACACACACCTCAGTCATCCCTCTAGCTATGGTGATGTCCCTGGCTAATCCTTACAACCTGGAAGCACTTTAACTGATACCTCCAACATGAATGGAACAGGAACTTACCCAGAAGAAGATAATATAATTTCTTTTCCTAGTCCATGGGTGTCAAACTCCATCGCGTCACGTGACTTATCGTGATGTTTTTTGCCTTTGCGGAGCTGGGATGGGCGTGGCCTGCATGTGACGCATCCGGCCCACAGGCTGCCAGTTTGACACCCCTGTCCTAGTCCCTTGCCACTGAGCATGCTGGATGAGTTGGATGAACGATGAAGTCAGGGAATGCAGTCAGTCTGGTGACATTCTTGTAAAACAGCTGACTAGCAATAAAACTACTGTTGAGACTCTTCACAAGTGGTTCTGATTGTTTCACATGATACTATATCTGTTAACTACTTTAAGAATTTGTACTGATTTTTTTATCTTTTAGTTTGTTTTTACAGGTTTGGCCTACAGCCAACAGGCTGTTCATCTATGCATTATCCTATAATATTGGTAGTTATAAATAAATTTAGTAACTAGTAATATTGAGACCCTACAAACGATTAGGCATTAATGAATAAATTGCAGGTTTAAATAAATGCAGTAATGTAACAACAATAAAAATATAATCATGTATGGCATCAAATATATTTTACATTTAATTTTGCATTTGTTTTCTTTATTATTTATTTATTATTTATTTAAAACATTGCATTGTATTTCAGGAACCATTATTATTTTGAAGATGTGTATATTATAATACATGGTAATTGCATCTTGCCTAGAAGTTTTTTTCATTTTTTCCCAAGAATAGATGGGTGGATGTGAGAAGAAATATATACTATCCCACTATTCAGTTGGTTGGAAAGATAAGAGCTTTTGGTGACCTCAGTAATCTTCCAGTTAGCAATTAGAATTTCTGTTAGTTACAAAGCAAGCTTATATTCTATTGGGGGAAAGTTTCTGAATTCCATGCTGAAGTCTGTTCCAGATGTGATTGTACCAGTGAATTAAAGGCAAAGTGATACCTTAAAAAGTAAGAATAACTGATGTTAATATATCAAATATATACTAGAGTAGAAATCGTATCCAGTTTCATTGCCATCCTATTCCCTAATCATGCATTTGGATTGGCACAGCTAATTAATTAGAAAGGGACAAAAAAAATAGCTTGTGTTCTGTTTTAAGTCAGGAGAGAGTTGAAAGAAAATGTAAGCTTTTTTAAATTGCTACAGAAATCACATCTAATTATGATGGACATTGTTGAATTGTAGAGATTGTGCTACATTACCTTTGGCAAAACAAATGACAGGTTGTCCTCAGCTCACAACCAACTGTTTAGCAACTGTTTGAAGTTACACAAGCATTGAGAAAATCAGTTCTTGCACTTAACTATGGCAAAAAAGGTCATAAAATCAGGCATGAGTCACTTAACAAATGCCTTGCTTAGCCATGAAGATTCTGGTCCCAACTGTGATTGTGAGTCAAGGACTACCCGTATAACAAAGCCATTTCAGCTATACAGGTGTCTTATTTTTGACATGTTGCATAAACAGATGTATCTTCTCCTGTTCTGTATCTTCTTCCAGTCTGTTGTTATTGATGAATGTTAGTAGAGCAGGAAGAGAGTTATAGGAACCAGTTGTTGAGCCAAGGGAGAACATTCTTTAAATGTACTGTTTTGTAATCCACACCATTTTATACTTCTTTGCAATATCCTCACCATATGTGGTAAAACCCTGCAATGTGTAAGTGTCCATTGGATAGATAACTAGTTCTTTTAATATTTGTGTCTTAGGTCCTTACCTAACATGCCGTCTTTGAACACCAATGTTCCTGCAGATGCCTCCTTGGCATCGTTAGCCTTCCTATCCCTTCTACATTTGAAATGTTAACATATTATTTTATCTAAAACAAAAATCAAGCTGATATACTGCAAAACACCAAGCTGCAGATACTTGTGGATTCCATATAAGTCCCATAGATTTTTTAAAAAAAATGGTTGACAGCTGTACTCCAGTGTTGTGTACCTCAAAGAAGTAAGGAGAATTTTAGGGAGCTAGAAAATATGGCAGAGCTTTTTTTTTTTGTAAAACTTTATGAAAGCTATTTTCTGTGATCACTCATAATATGCTCTCCAAATATTTAATGTCCCCACTAGGCTTAAACCACCGGATGAAAGAGGGAAAAAGCCCTGTCTCTGTGCATGTTGTTCCATAGTAGTTTCCTTGCTCTTGATTTTCAGCAGGGCTGGAATAATTGTGCAAAATTGTTCTGGCAGAGAGAACAAAGAAGCATCTATTTGTCTGCACTCTAAAGTGCAGGACATGAACATCAGCCATTAAATAATATCTTTTAGAATGCCATATGAAATATTGTTTTCTATGTTCTGTTTTCATACAGCATTTGAGAATGTATTAATTCTTTTAAAATAATTTGTTTATATTATAGACAAAAATCTATATTATTGTCTATATTATAGATTTTGTCTATAATATAAACAAATTATAGACAAAGTCTATATTATAATACAGAACAAGTACTTTAAATATCCATTTTCCAGGGTCTTCAAGCATGGAAAAAACCTTCAATTGCAGGGAACATGTTATCCTTTTACTGAAACAAGAAATAAGAAGAAAAAAACCCTAGACTTAAAAATGTTTTTAAAACCAAAAAGGAATTTTAAAATTTTACAGTACAACTGGAGACACTGATGCTTTCTGTTCTACAAAGGTAGGACGGTCTTGTGTAATTAAGGCAAACAGATTACTTTAGTTTCTTTCTCCTGCATCTAAGTGTTCACAGAGCAAAAATTTGTCATCCTTTCCGTGTGCAAAGACAACTTCAGCAATAATAGCCAGAACATAGCTTTCTTTCAGTCTTTGCTGATTGATGCACACCAGCTGTGTGAGGATAATAGTGCAAAGGATGTATCTCAAAATGATGAACAGCCGCCAGGATATCCCCATTTAGGGCTGCTCCTGACATTCCAGTAAAGTGTCAGGAAAGGAAACAAGAGTGTCCTGTGTAAAGACAGCGGAAGAGACAGAAATTGTCTCAATAGGAGAATAAAATGTAGAAATCCTGCCCCCCGGGATATATAATTGTCAGGAGTAGAAAGACGCATTTTCCAATGTTATTCTCATGTTGTTTTATGAGAACTCCTGAAATTGAAATTGATTTTCATTGGAAAGGCTATAGTAGCAACTTTTTGAGAACAGTATATTGAATTTTTTTAAAAAACAACGAAAGAACACAAGATATGTTATTTGTTTATAAGACTGCCATTTCACTTTTAACGTAGCATCCAAACTGATGTGCATTTCAAGCTAAAGTGCAAGTCAAGCGCACATGGCATATTTTTCATATGCATTAATATTTATTTTATTGATTTTTAGACACCCTCCCCCCATCCTGCACCACCTGGGTGGTGCAGGAAAACCACCGAAAATCTAATCATGAATTTTATTTGTCTTCTATACATATGCACATTATAAAATATTGTAATAAAAATGAGTTACGTTATTATTCTGATGGGAAGGTTAAGTATTTTAAACCAATTGAAATAGGTGTGGCTTTAAAGGCAATGTGGATGACAGTTGCCATATTGGATTAGGAAGCGAGTTCCACAGAGGTGGAACAACCATGGAGAAAACTAAGCTCCAAGTAATAATGAGATATGCTTGTAAGCAGGCAAATCTCCTGAGGTGATCTTAATTGAATGGTGGGGATATTGTAAGTAGAAACTCAGTGCTCCGCACTACCAGTCACCTAAGCCTGGCCAGAAGGATATTGATAGTATCAAAGACTGATGAGAGATCAAAGAGGACCAGGATGTTTGCACTACCTTCATCCCAAGCCCACCAGATGTCATCCACAAACATGATCAATGCCATCTCAGTCACATAACAAAGTTTGATTTCCTGTCTCATGCAGAGAAGGTTGCTGGATTCCACTTGAAACAGGCAGAATAAACTCGATGGATAAGTCATACAAAATTACTTTATTCCAGGTATCCTCAAGACATTACTCACAGTTATTGTAGAAGTTCTTCCAGAATGTAGATTGTAATCTGGACCCATCTCATAGTTAAAGGATAATGGATTTCCCCATTCTACGTAAATCTTACATGCTGCTATAGAGCTCCTAGCCTCGTGGCTAGGATTTATAGAGAGAGAGATAATAAAAACCTGGCACGTAACAGGATGTCCCATAATAAAGACACAAGACCCTCCCAGTGGCCAGTTAGAACACAGATATAACCAGGTAACAACTAAACTATAGAAGTCTATAGTTTAACTTTCCCAGAAGTCCATCTCTTAAGGAGACAGCTTTTAACCCTTAAAATGCTACTTGCTCTACACACAGTTCTTAGTTCCTAAGCTAGCCATACACTCTGACCAGATGGCTACATACTGGTCCAGCACATTTGAATCCTGATTTTAAAAGATCCAGATAATCCACTTTTGCAGGGCCCTCTGGAGCTGAAGCCAACCACCTTCTCAAAAATCTTTTGCAGCAAGGGAAAGTTAGAGATTGGATAAAAATCTATTGTATCCAGTGAGGGTCTCTTAAGAAAGGGGCAGTCAACTTTAAGGCAGATGGAATCATCCCTTCTTGTTCACCACCACCTGCACTCAACCAACTATCACCTTCTGGGAGACCTTAATCAGCTAGGAGGGACAGCAATCTAAAATAGAGGTAGCTGAATTCACAGTACTGAGGACCCTGTCCACTTCACTAAGGCTGATGAAGCTGAAACTTTCCCCAGATATCTGGGCCAGTCTGGGCTTCGGGCAACCCCAAGGACCTGTGCAACTGGCTTCCAATTCCAGTTATGACAGATAGTACCTTTGGCACGTTTTCAAGATTCTGATATAATATCCCACTGTCAATCAAAACAGCGGTGAACGCGCCAACACTGGAAGTTTTTAAGAAGAAACTGGACAGCCATTTGTTTGAAACGGTATAGGGTTTCCTGCCTGAGCAGGGGGTTGGACTAGATGACCTCCAAGGTCCCTTCCAACTTTATCATTATTATTATTATTGTTCCAGAAATCCAAGTGATTCTTGTTTCCTGACTTTGCCCACCTTGAATGGCTTGATGATGAGTGATACCATCTGGAACTTTTTTAGAGAAAGGGTTGAACTACTGTACTGCACTGCTCCCAATTCCCCAATTTCTGGTTAATGACATAGTCAGTCACAATCAATTGAAAAATTTAAAATGATCAAGCCTTATATCTGTCTTCAAAGAAAGATAAGCCATTACAATCTAGTGATTAGACTGTCCAAAATAGTCTCAACCCTGTAGCCTCCACTAAAGTCAGTTTAAATACTCTAGGTAGTGCAATTGTGGCGAATATCTGTAGCTTTGGTGTAGGATGAGGGTGAAGGTTCATTTCCCAAGCTTGTGGGTTGGGTTTCCAAATGTTTCGTTACCAGGCTAAGTAACATCTTCAGTGGAGTTTAGGGGACTCCACTGAAGATGTTACCTAGCCTGGTAACCAAACATTTGGAAACCCAACCCACAAGCTTGGAGAACGAACCTTCACCCTCACTCTAGGTAATCCAAGAAGCCATCATTTTCTTGATTACTTTGACTAACAATAGATAGTGAGAAAGTGACCTGTATCTAAGAGATCAAGGGGCAAAACCCTACTTTTGTTAGCTTTTTTATCGGTGAGAGTGATTATAGTATAGGGTAATGGAACAATACTAGGAGGACCTGAATTTAAGTCTCTACTGACATGTATGATCCTGTCACTATTTTTGGTCATAGCCAAAACCTTTCTATTTTGATAGCATATTTGCATTTGTGCAGCTTTGAGGCCCTATTATACAAGAAAAGAAAGATATAAATAAAATGATATTCATTCTGATGAAAACAGTTCTCTACATTGATTGATTCCAAAATAAAAAGAGCTCACTGGTCAACATATATCTTACTTCAAAGTGGGAGGTGAAGACAAAGAGGAGATCATCGAAGGTGATCCTTATTATGGATAGAATTTTCAGATGGCATGATGGATTCTTATAAGAATTATTGCTAGATTGCCAGTAAGGTTAATCCTTGTCTGAACACTATAATCTGTCCACCTGTTTTGAGAATTTCTGATCTGTGTTACGTAGGCCCCTTCTGTTTAAACCAGCGCCAGAGAGAAGCAATTAAATAACTTTGGTTATTTAATTCTAATTAATGCCTTCCATAAGATTCAGACGATATAATTCAATGATAAAGTTTGTGACCCTGAAAAGTGCCTTTTTCCAAGTTGAGTGGAAGCTTGAAAAAAAATTAATAATTAGCTGAATGACAAGGTGAAAAGCACTTTCTTTCAAATCATTTTCAAAGTATGCACTCTTGCAAAAAAAAGCGATAAGATTTCCTGTGGATAAGAGAATGATCCAGAGGAGAAAAACAAAGAAAGGAGTTTAAGGAGAGGGAAAGTGACAATGAAATAGAAGAGAAAGCAAAGCTGCAGAAAAGAGGAACGTCATAGTCACTAAAAAGAGACAACAGTCAACATGTTGATTGATTCTAAATGAATATCTCTGCTGAGCAATAAGTTTTTATTTTTCTTGCAAATCTTCCTTTCTACCCCCATGCAGATATACACTGGGGCTTGATTTCAAATGTGAGAATAATAGAATAATACAACTTTGATTCATGTATTTAAGAAAGAAAATATTCTCAGTCTTCATTGCTGCCTTCTGTATCTTTATTGGCCTTTCCCCTCTTTTTCTTTGTGTGCCTTTCATTTATATTTTACCTTTTTGTCTTTCCTACTCTACCTTTTTAAACACTGCTTTAGGCACTTTTAAGCTGCTTCTGCTTTATCTTTTTAAGATAGTGAACTTCCTGACACTTGTTATATAAATCACTGTTCCAAGAGATGGCTAAAGCTGGATATGGGAGGCTTAACCTGCTGTCCAAACATCTCCTTTTGGAATTACACATTCAGAATGGGAAACACATTTTGCTTCTTAAAAGTGTTCTGTTCAATCATTTACTTGTCATTAAATTAATTCCAGTGGGGATAACAGGATATTTAGTAGCTTTCTTTCAGTGTTTCTTACATATACTGAATCCTGACAAACCAGAAGGAAAGCCAGTTGTTGGTCTTAGCTGATTGGAGACCTATCAAAAGAGCATTGCATATAATTTAGCCAGGTTTGATATAATTGGCAGTGTCTTTTGAGAAGGGCCACAAAACCAGCTAGCTAGGGTATCAGAATTAATTTTCACCTCTTAATGCAGCTGCGAACACCAGCAGGGCATAATGTGACCATGAGTCATAAGAAAACTTTAGCCACAATTGTGCTTGTTCAGTGAATGAAACAAAAAGAAGTTGGAGCTAGTTTTAATTGAGTTCCATGCCCTGATTTCCCATACAAATATTGGAGTGGTGGTTTTCGAGCAAAATGGCTTGAATCCTGCAGAAGAAATCAGCACCAAGGTAGTCCCCTTGTTTCTTTAGGCTTGCCTACACAATCTGTTTTTCTTAAGGGCTTGATTCTCTAGTGTGTTGAAAATCTGGTGCCCTGGTTGGAAAATCTGTATATGGTAATACAATATTCTTCTGTTGGGAAGAATTTCATGGCCTGTGTAAATGAAATAAGACCAGTCCCCTATGGCATTGACAGGATGCTGAGAAGGAAGTAAGCTGTGTGTAAACGTGCTTGCAGTCTAGGTCATTCTCAACGAACCCTGCAGTTTTAAGATTCCACCATCCTGGTGTAAGAATGTCTTCAGGTTTTTTTTTCACTGACCCATTACAAAGTATGATTGCAGCCCTAAGTGATTCCAGTTACATAGAGTTATTTTAATAATATACAAGCTTTAAGCCTTTGAATGTATATATTGCCAAAGTTAATGGCCTAAGGAATGCATATCTCTGGTCAAACAGAAACCTATATATGAAATAACATAGAGTAATCATTTTCTCATTCAACTTAATGGATCAAAGCTTAGTGCCCAAATGCTTTTTGTTCATGTGCATTCCCTTTAGTTTGCTCAGTAAATTTTGTACTTACTTTTTCTTTTAAACACACCCAGTTATTATGTTTATATAAGACATCTTAAGACTTTAAAAAAAATCATACTGAAACTTTGATCATAACATTTAACTTACAGAAATAGGAATAAAACCGCTAAATTAAATTGGAACTTTAAAAAATGTGCTACTTAGTGTGCTGCTCCATGGGTTTTGTGTGTGTGTGTGTGTGTGTGTGAGAGAGAGAGAGAGAGAGAGAGAGAGAGAGAGAGAGAGGGAGGGAGGGAGGGAGGGAGAATCTTAGTTTCTACATTGTTTAAGATGTTTTCATTTAATTATTCAATCTTGTAATATCAATTTTTATGAAATAGTTTTATATATACATATAGATCAGATGACGCATCCTAGCCTTTAGGTTAGTTACAGTGTTGGCTGTGTTGTAATTGCTTATTTAAAACTTAAGTTTTAATTCTTTTTTATCCATTCAATTCTATTGAAGTGTGTTTTTTAAGTAACTTTTATTGAACATTTTCAGCATAACATAAGATAAAGTAATACATAATAATGTTAGGAGAAAAGGAAAAGAAAGAATACAAAGTAGCAGAAAACTGAGTTCTTTTTTTAATCTGTTAAATTCTATTGATAAGTAGCAGCATACATCTGTGAGACAAATATTTTTAAAATGAAAAAAAGTAAAATGTGAGTTAGACAGCATCGCCACCAGATGGATTCATAGCTGGCTGACTGACCGTACTCAGCGTGTGGTCCTCAATGGAACCGCATTTACACAGAGGGGTGTAGTGGAGTGCCCCAGGGTCTGTTCTGGGCCCAGTGCTCTTCAACATCTTCATCAATGATTCGGATGAGGGGATAGATGGGGAACTCATCAAATTTGAAGACGACACCAAGCTGGCAAGAATAGCCAACACTCCAGAAGACAGGCTTAAGATACAGGAGGATCTGGACAGACTTGTACACTGGGAGCTATCTAACAAAATGAAATTCAATGGTGAAAAAAGTAA
>NW_015386853.1:670026-671111 GCF_001527695.2 Protobothrops mucrosquamatus | reverse complement strand
TAGAAAGAGTACAGAGAAGAGCAACAAAGATGATTAGGGGACTGGAGGCTAAAGCATATAAGGAACGGTTGCTGGAATTGGGTATGTCTAGTTTAATGAAGAGAAGGACGAGGGGGGACATGATAGCAGTGTTCCAATATCTCAAGGGCTGCCACAGAGAAGCGGGAGTCAAGCTATTTTCCAAAACGCCTGAAGGCAGGACAAGAAGTAACGGGTGGAAACTAATCAAGGAGAAACGTCCTGACAGTTAGAACAATTAACCAATGGAACAACCTGCCTCCAGAAGCAGTGAATGCTCCAACACTGGAAGTTTTTAAGAAGAGACTGGACAGCCATTTGTCCGAAATTGTATAGGGTTTCCTGCCTGAGCAGGGGGTTGGACTAGATGACCTCCAAGGTCCCTTCCAACTTTACTACTACTACTACTACTACTACTACTACTACTACTACTACTACTACTACTACTATTATTATTATTATTATTATTATTATTATTATTATTATTATACTTTATTGTAATGCTATATCAACAGAATCTTGCAAGTCTAAAAGTACAATGAAGAGTTCCTTCTAAGAAGAGCTGAAGAAGCTTCTAGGATTAGAAGCAAAATGTCTTCAAAGAAAAAACAAGAAAGTAAGTTGCCCCCTGAAAAAGCACTTTTGGGACAACCATGACCTGGATGACTGAGAATTTCCAAGGACATTTAGCTATGCACTTTGGGATAAACACTGTTCAAATGGTGCAGGAGTATGAATGGATTTCCCAAAAAAATTGCAGACCACAGGCCATTTGCGCATCAGTCTGAGATGCAGACAACACAGACTCATCTCCACAGCCTGTACCTATGTTCAACAGTGAAGGGCCATAGGGCGGAAACATCCTGCAGAAAGCACAGCTCCACAATACAGTCCTTTCAGCAGTTCCAAGAAGGCTCCACATCCATTTGCACTTCTCAGGTGACCCTGAGTACACAGACACACCTCCAAGTGGCCTCAACAACTCTCTAAAAGAATGCAAATGACCAGCTGACTGCAAGGAATATAAACCCTTCCATTCCCCACCATCCTGTCAGAGCTGAAGAAGC
>NW_015386853.1:657472-668522 GCF_001527695.2 Protobothrops mucrosquamatus | reverse complement strand
TTTAAGCTTTTGCCATTGCTCTCTGCAATAAACAAAGGTAAAAGAAAATGTTCCACAGTTCCTTTCATGTTGAGCACATGAACAAAACTAAACTGAAGATAGATGTTGGTTTTTAAAAGAATTATCATTAATCCTCTACTGCCATACTTAATCAAAAAGAAAATGGCTTTCTGCTCCGTTTATTTTTGAAGAATGGAATAGTCATTTGGATATTTTTAATGGGATGGCCGGCTTAAAAACGGTTAGTGCCTTCCTTTTGAAACTGCCTTCTGAAAGTTAACAAAATATTCTCCATTTATAGAAATTAATTAAAAACTATCTTTTTAAAATCCTGAAGAAAGACTAGGTTGATCATTTGAATTAATTTAAATTAATTTCCTATGTGATTTCTCTGAGGAAATGTTTGAAGATTATGTCCTACTTCTCAGTGTCTTCCTAGTGCAGTATTCATTCAGGCTGCAAAGTTTCATAGTTCCATGGATAATGGCTCACTCCTATGAGAAACTCACTTCATGGCTCACAAGTCCTGCTTCTTGTTGCAGAAAAAAACCTAGAATAATCTTCAAGGCATTTTTAGACCACAAATCATCCACCAGATGACCATTTAATGATTAAAGCGTGTGTAAAATGGATGGATGCTTCTACAGCAAGAATGACATTTTGGCTCCTAAGATGTGTCCCTACTAGCTTCTGTAGAGAGATCTGTTCTTATTATAACTGAGGTCTGAACATCCTACATTTTTGAGGAAAGAAACTGCTATCTATGAATTTGGCAATGGTGGGAGCAGAGGGAATTAAGATTAGAATGTGCAAAATTGCTCTAAATAAAGCTCTTAATAAAATGGAAAAAAGAATTTCTTTCTACATAAAAGCAGACATCTGATAGTATATTTTATGTAAGATATAAATATTCCACTATGATTGAGTTTCTATGCCAGTAGAGAGCATTTAAACTAAGGGATATAAGTGGGGCATCCCTCCTCAAAGTAATACTGAAGTTCCTTACCCTGCAAGCCTAGGAAGGAGTGGTTTGGTTGTCTGTATTGTGTGGGTGTGTAGACAGTATTTCTATTGGAGAGCCAGAAGAGTAAAACAACTCTGCACAGATGTGCAGAAACCAGCTAGGAAAGCCTTTGAAGCATCCATGCGAAGCCTTCTGGAGGCAGGATAGGCCTGCTCCAAGATTTCAAGGAAGGTTGCACCATCCATGTGAATGTATTTTTTCAAAATGAAGGCATTTTAATCATTGCCTCCTCCTATGTAGTATGAAATGATGCCTTTTCTTTTTTAATGTGTGTGTGTGTGTGTATTGATTAAAAGAAAATCTTATACGAATTATAGAAACATAAAAGAACTAACAAAACAAACATGAATAAAAAAATTGAATGATAACAAAAGAAGAAAAATATATAAAGAAGCATTTTTTTATCTTTGCAGCAGTTGCAAACATAGTAATTACCATTTCCACCTTCCCAAATTACATATCATGGTTCCCTTCTTCCCGTAAACAAACCTTTTTACATTCTAAAATCACCAATTCTGTTTTATCCATATTTAGAAAAAAAAAGTCCATAAAGTGTTTCCCATCTGTTATAAAAGGAATTGTTGTTCCCTCCTTAATTAAACAAGACATTTCTGCAAGCTATCTTCAAATTCTATTCTTCCATTACACGGGTATTTCTGTATTCTTCCATCATTGAATCTATAATAGCCTCACTGCAGTTGCCCTATATACAGGTGGTCCTCAACGTACGACCACAATTGACCCCCAAATTTATGTTGCTAAGTGAGAAATTTGTTAAGTGAGTTTTGCCCCATTTTACAACTTTTTTCACCACATTTGTTAAGTGAATGACTGTAGTTCTTAAATTAGTAACATAGTTGTTAAGTGAATCTGGGGTCCCCACTGACTTTGCTTGTCAGAAGGTGGCAAAGGTGGATTACATGACTCCGGGACACAGCAAGCGTTGTAAATATGAGTTAGTTGTCAAGCATCCAAATGTAAATCACGTGACGATAGGGATGCTGCAATAGTCATAAAGTGTGAAAAATGATCATAAATCACTTTTTTCAGTGCCATTGTAGCTTCAAATGGTCACTAAATGAACTGTTGTAAGCCGAGGACTACCTGTAATTAATCATTCTTGAGCCTTTTCTAGTTGACAGTCCATAAGTCAAGAAATCCTAAGAAATTATGCTTTTTCCATTGTCACTGAAATCTGTCTCCAATACTTCCCTACATTGCTGGTGCCTGCTTGGTTTTGCAATGACCTCCATGCCTTAGGTGAGCCTACTCTTGGCAAACACTCCCAGCATCCTTCACTCATCCCTCCTAGGAACATCTCACCACCACAGTGAGGCAGAATAGCAGGGACATGGGGTGGCCTGGGGATTGTAAGACTTTATTTTGTATGTGCATATTTATTTCTTTGATAATCTATCTCAAGTAAAGAGTTGTATTTTCTAAACATATGGGAACCGTTTCAAAAGAGAGCAGTTTTTGAGATTTTTCCCTTCCCTGCTCAAGTGTAGCTCTTCCCTTCTAAACAATTAATTGCTCAGTTGACAGAAACATTACAAGGAAGGAACCTGTTAATTGTAAGGATGGCTGATATCACTGGCACGGAACATTTATCTGCAATTGAGGTGGGAGCAGTGTTCTTCAGTGGGAGGTTGTGAAAACAGGGATTGTGTAATTGTTTAAGGGCCTATGCAAACAACTCCATATAAGAAATATGGACGCCTTGATCCTTAGAGGGTCCCTCTTCAATTCTTTTCAAGAGACAGGTACAAAATGTGGCAATACTTGTTGCAGGATCCAACCCGTAGGCATGTCTGGGAGCCTGTATATCTGCTCTTTTTTTTTTTTCAGAGTTGCTTTTGGCTCAGGAGATGAGTGATTACAACAATAATAGTACATTTGTTTTCACAAACAGCTGTTAAGATAAAAATTGAAACTATGACAAATGTTTAATTATCCTGTCACAATAGCTATGTAAGTCTGCCAAATGTAATTCTGATTAAAGCTCCCCTGAGAGAAAGTGCTAAAGTACAAGTTGACATTAAGGAGGGAATAGCAAGCTATAGAAATAATTTCAGCGCCAATTACCTAATCAACCTGGGCTGGAATAAATTCTCAAAGCCAGGGCACCAGAGAACAATGCCAGGCAAATTGCGTATAATTTCTTTTATTCAGAATGCCCTTGGATCCATCTCCAGTAGGAGCATGGGAGGTTTATTGATAATGGGTCTGATGGTTTGTCTACCTAGGATGGTTTGTCTATCCAGGGCCTGCAAGTCCATTGTGCCTCCTTAGCACAAGTCCTTAGCAGTCCAGAGCCTTTTTCATTTGCCACTAAATTGCTTATTTCCAAATGTCTCACTGGATGACAAATTGGTTTGACTTTGCCTAATGTGTGTCGGGGAAGGAATAACCCAATACATAGAAATACATGCCACAGTTCCATGCAGCCCTCAGAAGAACTTAATGTAGCCACCGCAGAGCTCCAAAAGTCATTAACAAATTAGAATGTGACAGAAGAAAATGGTCAAACATAGCAGGAATGGAAGCATGTTAACTGTATTTGTTACTGGGCATAAAGGAAATCAAATTTTGATTTTGGTTCACTTTACCCAATGCTTTTTGAAACATGGTCTCCAGGTATGCCCCTCAAAGGCAAGGAATCCTGTATCTGAAAAATACTTGGGCATCCCTTTACGATAATGTGCTAAGCTTTTGATTTTTTTTTCATTATTTCCAGCAGCAGAATGAATTATTGATGTATCAGTGTATTTAATTTATTAAAACTTGTATTTTCCACCCACATTGTCATGCTTTTCCCCTGCCAACTTTCCCATTTTGTTCATCTGTGATTTTTATGCCATGGTCACAAAACTGAATTGTCTATCTTCTAGTTTGATCATCCACCAATCAGTTTTGACTGGCAGATGTTTTCTAGATTCTCAAGGAAACTTCCTTCCATTACTTGCTGTTTTCTTCTATTAACTGTAAGGGTCAAGGCTGTCTGAACTCAAAGTGTGTGCTCTTCAGCTGAGTTATGATGCCAGCCAACTAAACTGAGATCACCAGAAAGTATAAAGTAAGCATATCTGAAACTTCTTTAGTAAAATCAAACAAGGTGATATGTCGCATTTGAAAAATGAAATTGACCCCAGTTGGCTTACAACTTTAAAATCCATAACATAAAAAAACCATAAAATATCAGCCCAACATAAATAGCAATAGTACTTAGACTTTTATATTGCTTCATAGTGCTTTATAGCTCTCTCTAAGTGGTTTACAGAGTCAGCATATTGCCCCCAACAATCTGGGTCCTCATTTTACCAATCATGGAATGGATGGAAGGTTGAGTCAACCTTGAGCCGGTGAGACTCAAACTGCTGAACTGCTGGCAGCCAGGACTCAGCAGAAGTAGCCTGTAGTATTGCATTCTAACCACTAAGCCACCAGGGCTCATATACTGTAGGTATTTATTTGTTTGTGTTTATGCCCATCCTTCCATTGTAAGTATATCAATAATAAAACAGCCAACTATAAAACAAACTGACAGATTCCAGTTTGATATATCAATTCCGAAATGCCTGTGTAAACAGATGACCTTAAACAAGTGGTGAAAAGTCAAGGAAATTAGCCACCAGGAGGACATTCCAAAGTCAACACAGAATCACAGAGAAGACTTTATCTGACATCACTACTTGAATTAATACTTTGATCTCATAGCATATGAACAACTCAATCCTCTCCTTCTACTCAGATGTAAAAATTCAGCTAAGTTATAGAGTTATCATCCAGTTATCTGAGTCTCAAGCTGTAAAATTGTATATAGGATAAAGCACTAAAGTATATAGGGTAAATCCTAGGTCAATATAAGTTTGTCTCCAATTTTCAACTTCTTGGGAATATAAATGTAAAATGCCCTGGGGGGGGAATATAATAGTCCTTGAATGCAATCTTGAAATTGTTTCAAGATTTAGGATTGCTATTGTAACACTCTTGACAAACTGGTAATCTCACACATTGCCTCCTAGGTGCTTAGTTGTACTTGGGCCCTACCATTTATCAATCTAATCAGCTGTTCAGCAAAATTGTGGTGAAGTTGGGCAAGCTACTGAATAAATGAAATCAAATAAAATCTGTAAGAGCTGAGCTTTCAGGCAGCCCAGTAGCCAAATTGTCAGTTACTGTAAAGTAACTATAAAGATAATATGTTTGTTAATTTATTACAGGGTGTTTTGCTTAGTCTGTTAATTTTTTGTTTTAGTTTTATTAGTCTAATATCTTGGGGAAATCTATAAGACATTCAGACTCAGGCATGGTTGGAGTGGGTAAGAAAAGAAAAGGGGAGAAAAGGAAGTTCAAATTGCAAGCATTCTTTTTGGCTTGGTGTAATTTAGTTAATGAAATTTCTACTGTCCTTTATCTGTATATAAGTAGCTGGTTCATATGGCTAAGCTCTCTCCTTTTCCTTCTGTTCTTCTTTTGAATTAGTGACATTTATTATGGTTGAGATGTTGGTTTTGTAAAGTACATTGATGATATTTTAATTTACATGAAATACTAGTTTTTGAAGCATGAGTGTAGTATAAACTGTTTCCCAGCACTGAATGGGCAACAGTTCCTTTTGGTAGAAACTGGCACTGAAAGGCTGTCTTCTTACTGCCCACCTTGAGTTCATCTTTGAAGAGAATGCATCAGTAGAAATTGACTTATTACCATGCTGGCTGTCAAAACTTTTCAAAGCATGGTTCTCATTGGGGAACAGGGTCCTCCAGGCTATGTCCGCCTCTCTGCCTGCAGGAAAAGATTAATTCCTTAAAATTGTATCCTGACAATCCCCTTTCCCCTTTAATAGCACCAATGGGACTTAATTGGACTGCCACAAAAATTGTCGAAAGAGCTTCAGAGTCTTGTCAACCCAGACTAAGAAAACAACATTGGAAAACAATGATTATGACTAATGAAAGTGGCCCAGTATGGCATGTGCCACCATTAACAAGGTAGGGAAAGCATGCACAAAATTCTTTCCAAGCCTTTTAATAAGTAAGTCTACTCTGGGTCATGTGGCCAGGAGGAAGATAGGAAAGAAAAAAAACAAAGCAGTCTTCATTTGGAGAGGTCAGCAACATTCTGTGCCACTGTCCAGTTGACTCCTCATAGGAGATGCATTGGGGGAAATGTTCTCATTTTTTTCTCTCTACATCCACTGTTCAGATCCAGCCCATTTTCAGGGTTGACTTTTCCCTCTGTCAGCTTTTCCTCTCACTTCAGATTTGATCCAGTTTTGTCCTGTTTGTAAAGATCCTGAAGATAGATAAATGGAATACTAACTCCCTTGCATAATTTCTTTCCAACATTCTGTTGAGAATAACAAATTAAGGAAAGCATGTGGAATATGACTTTTGGAATTCTTCCTAGTTTCCTTACTACTGATGGCTATATCAGATTTCTATATTTTTGCTGTGTAATGAAATCATCTGAATTTTTCCCTCAAGGACTAATCATCATGTGTGCACATGTGTTGCCTTTGGTGTCTGTGTGTAGAAATGATTTTTCAAACATTTAAATAGGGCAGGTACATCTCTCGTTATTTATTTACAGTTTTTGAGACTGCCCCTAGCAAGTTCTTATGCACGTTATAAGAATTCCATAAATATAAATAAAATCAGTACACAAACACAACAAATACAATGATAAATTCAACCACCCATTGCTAATAATAGGAAATAGCAATGATATATAGTTAAAACCTTATGAAAGAGCTCCGCCTTTTAGCATTTCTGTAGTAGTCACCAGTAAAATATTTGCTTTCAGACACTTTAACTCCAGATGGCTTAACATTTTTCTGATAAATGTTTATTCACCTAATTTGCTGATTTGCAAATGTGCCTAGCAAATATTTATGTCTTTAGATGGTTAGGTATAGTATCCATCTACTACATATAAGATAGCTATGGTACAATCATCTCTGTAAATATACACATTCTTTGCATATATGTTGGCAGTGTGTGGGTGCATGTTTCTCCTCTATAATCATGGCTCTTCTATGTATATTTATGTATATGTGCTGTTGCCTAGGCATGCTGGGTAGGTAGGTCTTAGAAAGGATCCCTTGTCAATATTCTGAGTCACTGCCCAATTCTCCCATAGAGTTGCAATGGATTCTTTTTCCAGAATGTTTTTCTCTCCAGCCCAACCTCTTGTCCACTTTTGAACGTGATCTTATTTGGGGCTGAGAGTTCTCATCACACCACATTTGCTTTTGTTGTGTTTTTTTTGGGGGGGGGGAGGGAGGGAGAATATCATTCAGACAGAGATAAATAGATAAATTCATGAGCCCTTTTACATAATGTTTTTGCAATGTTCTGTTCAGAAGTGTAAGGTCCCACTACTTACTTAAACTTGAGATACCATGTCAATCCAATCAGATAACCCAAGCTGAAGCTTCTTAGACAGCTCTTTATTTGTTCAGATAAGATGGGTGGGTGGCAAACAATCTGGAATGCTGGGAGAGTTACGTCCAGAAGTGCCACACCTTGGAAAGTTAGTAGCATTGCTTTATAAACTTTGTTAGCCAATGAAAATCAGACAACAGAGCCATTACATCATAAGGAAGACATCAATCATTCCTGTACACTCCCTTATTCCCTCCTTCAGTACATCCCATCCATGTACATGTTTCCCACACTTGCATGGAATTTCTCTGGTGCAAAAGCCGATTACAAAAAGCAAGAAAGCAACAGTTAGACTAAACAATTTCCCTTTGTTCCAAAACCTTTCAGAAGAATAAAAATCGGCTCCTGATCTAGCATTACTTTATATTATTAACTAGCTCTAAATTTTGGTTTGTTTATTGGACCACACAGGACATCTTTCCAAAATCTCCAGAGATATGGTCCAAATTTCCAAGCCAGGCTCCATTTGTTTATATAGCTAGAGTTGTTTGTTGTCAAATCCTTCTAGTTTCTATAGAGCTGCTGTACAGAACATACAGAAATCAAGTTAGATAAGGATGAGTTAGAACATGGTGTTAGAGCAAAATGAGTAAACTGTTAGTTGTTGGGAAAGACTACTTAATAACTAAGAATTGGTAACAGTCCATTGGGATTCCACATCTAGCATTTTGTGTTGTTCTTCCTTTGCTTCAACATTGTTGAGGATGTGCTATTATTTATAAGTTAAGGAAGAGAGAGGTGCTAATGCCAATTTCTGACTTAAATTACTTTCTTTTAACCATATGTATCATATTTGAAAGTTGCTTGGAGGAATCAGAAGATCTGTTGACATTCTACAAACTTGTTTTCTTGCATTTTAATTGTCTTAATCCGTTATGTTTGTCTACTGCTGTATGCATCATATACAGTATAGAGTATACATGAACATATTATCCTTCCCAAATCTTGTGCCTGCCACATGTGTCAGAACTCTCAGAATCCCAGCCAAGGAGATTTTTTTTTTCTTGTCTTTCTCAGTCATGTAATAATAGACTGAGCATATGGTAAGAAATTCAACACAGTAAAACAAAGTTTTTTCTTAAAATTCACTCTGCAGTACGTAGTGAAACTATGCAATTTGTTTCCACAAATTATAGCAATGGCCACAAACCTATATATATATTAAAGATCCATTTTAATGCTAAAAATACATAAAGCTCAGGGGATTCTGATTGGGTTATAATTCAGCAAGTAGGGCATCTCTCACTTATATTTTCCCCTGTGAAAATTGCAGGATTGTATTTTGCTTCTAAAACCAGAAAGGAGAAAAAAGGTTCCAGCCCCTTTATCTTCTTGCCTAGACATGCTGTCCATCTCAAGTTCCTATGCCTTTATATGAGTAAGAATAAAGCAATCATATAACTATAGTACATGTTATGTATCATAGGCAAAATGTAGTTAGAATTTCAGATGGTAATAACATGTAGTTTGCCTTTTAAAAAAATGATGGTCAATGAAGTCATCATGAGTTATAACCCTGCTGACTATTCCAGAATCGATGGTGGTTCTTCTAATGCCAGTTGTTGAAAAACATAGTAGAATAGGATAGGTGTTGCTGTGGATGCTTGTAACCGTCTAAGATGCATCTAGTTATCCACCATAAGATATAAGTGCTATCCTAGATAAAGTTTTTGCTTTTCTTGCACTCTGATCTTTTACCTTAGCTTCTGAGGGCAAAATTGTTATTATAAATAAAGAGGCCAAGTTTAAATTTCCACCCAACTTTGAAGTTCAGTGTTAAGATCTTCACTCTGACACTGTCTCTCAGCCGAATGTAATGATAAAATTGGGGATGATATGGAGAAAATTGTATTTCTCTTTTTGAAGAAAAAAATGTTATATATTTTCACTAGATCAAATTTTATTTTAAAGCATTGCTAGGAATCCTAATTGGTGAGTTCCTCCCTGTCAAATTTAGTTTAGTCTTTGGAAAATATTATGATCTTAACAGTATAGTTGATCTGTGCAATTGGAAGGTCAAAATTCTGTAGTTTACATTTTAGAGGAGACTTCTATATTTTTGGCATATTTTTCTTCTGTTAATAATTACATTATGTCTAGGAGATATGGCTTTTCAAAACAACCAACTCTTGCAGTTGTTCAGAGAGGAATGAATTTTTAGCTTCTGAGAATGTTCTTTCTCAGGCAGTTGAATACCTGCAATGTATTAAGACATGAGTTGGAATTTAATAATAAATAAACCAGACCTGAACTAATTTATATTTATACTTGAACCAGCAAGTCATTATCCTTTGCTTTTCACATGCCTCTCTGAATTTTGCAAGGCAATTCTTGTCCTTAAAAATGTTTACATTAGATACAATTTAATTTAAAAAATGATATATGGTGGTCTGATCAAAAGGAAAGCCACTGCAATTAAGCATCTTGATATGGTTGTCATATTGATTGAGGTCATTAGAAATGCAAAAACGATCCAGCTATGTTATTTATTCTGCTAGCTTCCATTTGTGTCACAATTTGAGGCTTTTGTGAGAAATGGAATTCTTCTGCAACCATTAAAGACAGCCCATAGAGCCCAAAGACATGAAATAAATGTAAAGTTTGATTTTCCTACCTTGTCACTGGACAAATTTGTGCAATTATTTTTTAAAATCTGGGTCCTGAAATTAAAGTGTTTGACTTGGTAGGAAAGTATAGCATCACTCTTTGCCCTTTTCTCCTGAACATTACAAATTTAACCATTTGTCTTGTCTTTGTGGGAGTGGGAGTTTTTTTTTTAACATAGATATATTGCTTTAAAAATTAGTAATGGTAAACTGTAATAAATAAGAAAAGGAAGCCCCACAGGGGACTTTGTGTGCCTTAACAAAAGCTTGCAAGGAAGCAAGGTTTCAAATTAACATGTTTTGTTCTAAAGGCATTAAGTTATTTAAATATATAATTTTAATTCCTGCTGCAACATAAAAATGAATATAATAGGAGCATCTGTTTAAAGCACAATTTCCTATCATATATTCCATTTTCTATTTAATGGACTCGTGGGCAGGAGAGAAGGACATCATAATATGATTTTACCAAAGGAGGTACTGGTACGTATATAACAGGAGGAACTAGATTCAGGCAATTGTTTTCTTCACTTGAAGTGGAGAAGACCTTAAGGCAGACATGTCAAACTCGTGCAACGTATCGGGACGGTTTTGCCATTGCCGGCAATGGGGTGGGCGTGGCTTCCGCGGGCCGGCAGTTTGACACCCCTGCCTTAAAGGCTAGTTTTTATGGAGTCTGAATAATGTTTGAAGTGTGGTGGGGAGGGCTTATCACAATACCATTTTTACAAGAGATGTTTTACAATCATTGTTTGACTTTCAGATATCTGCCAGATACAGGTGAAACTCGAAAAATTAGAATATCGTGCAAAAGTTCATTTATTTCAGTAATGCAACTTAAAAGGTGAACCTAATATATGAGATAGACTCATTACATGCAAAGCAAGATAGTTCAAGCCGTGATGTGTCATAACTGTGATGATTATGGCTTACAGCTCATGAAAACCCCAAATCCACAATCTCAGAAAATT
>NW_015386853.1:621682-656747 GCF_001527695.2 Protobothrops mucrosquamatus | reverse complement strand
TAATTTTCTGAGATTGTGGATTTGGGGTTTTCATGAGCTGTAAGCCATAATCATCACAGTTATGACACATCACGGCTTGAACTATCTTGCTTTGCATGTAATGAGTCTATCTCATATATTAGGTTCACCTTTTAAGTTGCATTACTGAAATAAATGAACTTTTGCACGATATTCTAATTTTTCGAGTTTCACCTGTAATGTTAAGTTGAACCATGTCAAGAATATTCTAGCGTAAGTATCCTTTTGAGGGGTCCTTGGTGCTCTTTGAGATTGTCTAGCACTGATGATTACCTAGTTTGGGTAATGAAACATGTGCAAGAAAACAACCAAGCTCAGAAAGCACTAAGGAACCCTCATTTCAACCCTGAGCTACAAATATTCTCCTTTATTGATAAGTATCCTTCTGTTCTTGGAAATACAACATTTATCCTTTTCAGTTAGAGGAGAAATCAAGCCTCTTTTCTCTTATTCTCCCCTGGAAGATGCTCCTCTCCCATCTCCTTGTACATAGTCCAGATGTAATAATGTGTTTACCCTAACTTGTCCTTTTGGAGATAGAGGCACATATGTTATCTTAAAAGCAAGCAAGCAAAAGGATGGATGCTGGGTATTCTTTTATCTATCACTTCCCCAAGCACAGTAATCACTATAAACCTTCCTCTTACTTTCCAGTAATATAAAGAACCAGAACAAATGCAGAAATAAACATGTTCTTAAACAGCTCAATTCTTCCATTAGCTAAAAGGTAAAACTCACAACATGAACAAGTAGGTTATAGAATAAAAATTCTAACTTTTATGTCATCTACCTCCTTTCTACCAAAAGCAAGCTAACAGGCAAAACAACCATGTCCTTGCTGAATTTCAAATAAAAAAGACCTGAATAATTAACCACTTGGTCTCCATTAAGATATCGCGCACAAAATAGATGCACTCTGCCTTATTTCTAAGAAGCCCACCTTTATTTCTGAGGCTTCCAGCTGCAACTTAAAACAGCCAGTTTTAACCCCCTTGGGTTTTTTTTTCCTTTTAGGAAGTTACCTGTAAGCTTTCTAGAAGTGTCTATATGTATAAAATCTTAAAGTGATGAGATAGAGAATTATGTTTTAATTTCTTCCAAATTCTTCTAGACATGGAATTTGTGTCCCCTGCTCTGCTCCTTGTCCATAGCATGCTAAGCCTGTCTAAACATTATAACCTAAGTTTCTTTTCCTAATCAGTCATCTGCAGCCTATACCACTTTTGGTTCTGAGGTGCACCATTCCCTATTTGATTATATTTAATTACTCATTCTTCTCATAAGGGGAAATTCTTTGGAATCTCCTTGATTAACCTTATTCCTTTTAATCTTGCTAAGGTATTTGGTGAAATCATAAATCCTTCTGACACTGAACTCTAGACACTGTATTTTATCAACACATTAAAAATGTGAGGGCCAAGAATATTAGTTGGAAAACCCTATTTTCATGCCTTCGTTATAAAAACTATCCATATATTCTAATTCTTCATTTTAGTTCTTTAATTATCATTCTTATCCCCAAGGAAGATGACATTACAATACATGACCTTCTTCCTTTGAAATTCTCAATTTCTTTCTGAACAAGTCAATGGCAGAGTTCTTTTTAAACTCCATAGCACTTAATGGCAGTTGTCCAGTCCCTGGAGAGAACCAGATAAGGAAAGGCCGTGTTTTCTCAATTATTGTGATCATCACACTGGGGAAAGTTGGCTTAAACTTGTAAACCTGTTTAATTTTCATGTTATCAAAGAATAGTTTCCCACAGTGCTTTGTTTGTAGATTTAATTACTTGAGAAGTTCTATCATTAGTCTTCATGTGCTAACTTTTATCTTTGGGAAAGCTTTTATTCAAAAGACTAAGCATTAGGAAAGTTTGACTAAACTATAAAATTAACTAATTTAGTCTAAGTATCTTTGGACAAAAGATTCTCATAGAGTAGATTGTTAAATCTTTTTACTTGAAAGATTACAACATTGATTTACTTTACTACAGTACTAAAATAAATTGTTTACCTGTGAATAATCTCATTGAAACATAGGTGATGTTGAGTTTCATCTATGCTAAATTCTAAGACTGATGTTCTTCTGATAATGTAAAATACTGCCAAAATTATAGTCTGTTTTCATTTCTGATTGCAACTCATAAAATAAAAAGTTTAGACACGGTCTCAGCCAAATGGGGATTTAAAACTCTGGAGTAATTCAGCAATGTGCCCCAGATAAGAGGAAACTCTTCTAATTTGTAAAGAGGTTGGTCAGTGCACTTATTTCACATGCAAGTAAAGTTATGCTTAAAATCCTACAAGCTAGACTCCAGCAGTATGTGGATCGAGAACTTCCAGAAGTACAGGCAGGATTTCGAAGAGGCAGAGGAACTAGAGATCAAATTGCCAACATACACTGGATCATGGAGAAAGCTAGGGAGTTCCAGAAAAACATCTACTGTTGCTTCGTTGACTATGCTAAAGTCTTTGATTGTGTGGATCACAACAAATTGTGGCAAGTTCTTAAAGAGATGGGAGTACCAGACCATCTTATTTGTCTCTTGAGAAACCTATATGCGGGTCAAGAAGCAACAGTGAGAACTGGCCACGGAACCATTGATTGGTTCAAAATTGGGAAAGGAGTCTGGCAAGGCTGTATTCTGTCGCCCTGCCTATTTAACTTATATGCAGAGCACATCATGAGAAAGACAGGGCTAGATGAATCAAAAGTTGGAATTAAGATTGCCGGGAGAAATATCAACAACCTAAGATATGCAGATGATACCACTCTAATGGCAGAAAGTGAAGAGGAACTAAAGAGCCTCTTGATGCGGGTGAAGAAGGAGAGTGCAAAAATTGGCTTGAAACTCAACATTAAGAAAACCAAGATCATGGCATCCAGCCCTCTCAATGCCTGGCAAATAGATGGGGAAGAAATGGAGGTAGTGACAGATTTTATCTTCCTGGGCTCCACAGATGGGGACTATAGCCAAGAAATGAAAAGACGCTTGCTCCTGGGGAGGAAAGCTATGGCAAATCTAGACAGCATACTAAAAAGCAGAGAATCACCCTGCCAACAAAAGTGCGTATAGTCAAGGCCATGGTTTTCCCAGTTGCAATGTATGGCTGTGAAAGTTGGACCATAAGAAAGGTTGAGCGCAAAAGAATTGAGGCCTTTGAACTATGGTGTGGGAGAAGACTCCTGCGAGTCCCCTGGACTGCAAGGTGATTAAACCAGTCAGTCCTAGAGGAGATCAACCCTGACTGCTCTTTAGAAGGCCAGATCCTGAAGCTGAAACTCAACTAATGAGAAGGAAGGACTCACTGGAGAAGAGCCTAATGCTGGGAAAGATTGAGGGCAATAGAAGAATGGGACGATAGAGAATGAGGTGGCTGGATGGAGTCACTGAAGCAGTAGGCGTGAACTTAAATGGACTCCAGAAGATGGTAGAGGACAGGAAGGCCTGGAGGAATGTTGTCCATGGGGTCGCAATGGGTCAGACATGACTTCACAACTAACAACAACATATCTATAACTAGATTTATTATGTCTACATTTATTTATTTGATTCATATTTTGCCTTTATCTTGTACAGCTCAGGGCAATATAAATTGATTTCTTTATCTTTATATAATTATATATTTGCAGCTATGAGGAGTAAAAATAAAGCAACTACCACTACAGACTAATATTAGCAGCTTTGAAAAGTTTGCAGATTACAAGTAGGCCTAAATTGCATTATTAATCCAAATCATAAAATTATAGTCTCCAATCTTTTTTCGTGCCA
Organism: Protobothrops mucrosquamatus; assembly: GCF_001527695.2. NCBI lineage: Eukaryota > Metazoa > Chordata > Lepidosauria > Squamata > Viperidae > Protobothrops > Protobothrops mucrosquamatus. The sequence continues at coordinate 652,957 of NW_015386853.1, read as the reverse complement.
GTGTATTGGTTGATAGAAAGGATTCAACTACTCCTTTCAGCAGTCTGTCCTCTGATTATCAGGTATCACATGCTTGGTCAATGTAGCTTATTAGTAGAACCTATTATTAAAGGAATAAGGAATGGCCTTGGGAGACAGGAGGATGAACTGCTGCCACAGTGATGGTCAAATACTGTAAGTGGGACTGAGCCTGGGCCAAGAAAATAACTTGAGAAAACATCTCAGATAAGTTTCTCTCTAGTTCACAGGAAGATAAAGGGAGGGAGAGGGAAGCACATTCAGATTTGCACTATTCTGTTACTATGGTTGTTACAATAAAAGTAGTTCTGATCTGGTCTATCCTGCTGAGTTGACACATATACTTTGTTGCTTAGTGGGAGCACCTATATTTCATACGTTGAAAGTCGTTTGAAAAAAATAAGATCTTTTCTTCTTATTCTGGATCTGACTGAAGTCCTTCTAGTCAATGTTCTAGTCTCATAGTGGTCAGTGAATTGCCAAGAGAAACTCACATGCAGGACACAAATGCGCAATACCATCCCGTTAAAGTTGGTCAAAACTGATATTACTGTTTAAACTCTCCCTTTTAAAAGCTATTCAACTTAGTAGACATCACTGAATCTTGTGGGTATTGGTTAAACAAATAGTTATGGACTAGGTAAAAGAGTATCTCCTTTTCTTTTGAAACCAATTGTATAGTTTTTTTCTAGATTCCTCAGTCTGGTATTTCTGGCTTCTGTTTTGTTTTGGGGAGGCTGTCATAGCAAATGATGGCAAATACTTTTGACAGAGTCTCTGGGGAGACACTGATACAGTAGACAATATTGAACTAAGCAATTGAAAATGTCTAAAACAGTTTCCTATATTCTGACTTCTTGAGTCCAGTTGCATTGTACAGAAAACACAAAGATAAGAAGTTTAAAGCAGGAAACCTAATTTCTTCAGACAGATCTGTGCACCATCCCCTCCAGACAACATGATAGTTGGCAGTAATTCCAGAAGCTTTGCGGAGGGGAATGTTTATGAACTATGCTTATGAATGACAAAATTATTTCAATATAGCAACAGTTTCAATAACAGTCTTATATCTTTCCCCAATCTAATGGCCTCTAATTGGGTTGGCCTTCAATTCCTGTAATCTGCCAGGTAGCAAAAGATGGAATTATGAAAGTTGAAAGCCCAACACATCTGGAGAAGGCTATCATATGGTATAAGAATTGGAAAAATGTTTTTTAGTAATCAAAACGTTTTTAGCCTACTATTCTTGATGAATCTTACATCCTTAGTAGGTTTGAAAGAATTTGGCATATGCTCTATAAAATCTGAAGTATTGGAGCAGGAAATTTTCCAGTGACTGCCTGCCTTTCTTTCTTTCTTTCTTTCTTTCTTTCTTTCTTTCTTTCTTTCTTTCTTTCTTTCTTTCTTTCTTTCTTTCTTTCTTTTGCATCTGTAGCTCTCCCTTTAAAAGTCACACATAGTTTGGCATGTGTGGAAACTGACAGCCTTTTTTTTCTTCTTCCTAGGGTGTCTCCTCTGCAGAAGTCAGAAATAGTAGACATGGTAAAGAAACATGTGAATGCCATCACTCTGGCCATTGGGGATGGTGCCAACGATGTTGGAATGATCCAGACGGCTCATGTTGGAGTGGGGATCAGTGGCAATGAAGGCATGCAGGCAACCAACTCTTCTGATTATGCAATAGCACAGGTTAGATGCCTACAAAGAAACAGCTGCCATATCCTGTTGAAAGGGTGTTGACTGCATAGACAGCATAAATACTTCACTGCTGATCTAGAAGCCAAGCAAATGTCCTCCCCCCCCCCCCGCTTTCCTTTGAGGATGCTGACTTAATGAAGAGAACTTGTAAATATGTGCAATACCTTCCATTGTACTGGGCCAGGAGCCATTTCATCCTAAATGCTGCGGTTTCTTTTTATTCATCAGTGTGTTTCCATCATATTTCCAGTAGTCTGGAAGATTACTCAGACATTGCAGCTGTCAAAATCATAGTTCCTCCTCCCCCTCCTCCTCCTCCTCCTCTTCCTCCTCCTCCTGCTCCTCCTCCTCTTCCTCCTCCTCCCCCCTCTTACTTTTATTCTTGCAATAGACACTTGTTGATAACCTGTTCCTGTTCTACAGTAGAGACTGCCACTCCATTTTATTTCAACGATCTAAGGAAATGCTATGAAAGAAGTTTAATATTCTTTAGCTTCCTACTTCTGATCAGGAGTGATCAGTGATAGCTTTCAGAGGTGAGCAAGAATCACTGACTTTTTTCAGTTGTCCTGATTTTGAAATTCTTTGATGGTGTATAAGATTTTCTGATGCAGCGGCACTTTTAACTTATGATATAGAAATACCTTAATCCTCATAACTATAATAACTATACGTTCAAACATAACCATCATATCCATCATCCATGAGCTGTAGTGTTTAACATTCATTATTCACTGTAATGTTTATTATTTAATATTAATTAATTACATCAGCCCTCGCAGTGCCATCCTTGCCTTCTGAAGCAAAACATATAGCCTTCTATTTTGAACAGTTAAGTAGCAGTGGTAGGTATTATCCAAGCCCTAATTCAGTCTCTATTAATACTTGCTATAGTTCTGGATTTTAGGGTTCCAACAAGCACAATGTGATAAGGGAAATATAGTTATATGGGATCCTTATCAATCCCTTGGCATTTATCCAGAGGTTATCCGTGAAGAACCTCACCATCACCTTTTTGTTAATCTCTGGGATTGAAGGAATGGATATTAGAAGTCAATCAAGATCAGTTTATACTGCTGTAGTGTGTGGTCTCATAGGAACTCCCACCCCCATAATTTCTTTCTGTTAGCAGGGCCGGCTAAAATTGATGGAATGCATTTTTTTTTTTTTTAAAGGCAAAACAAACAACTTTCCAGCCAGTGTCCAAACCCAACAACAGTGAGGTAAATAGGAATCCCTTTTTGGTCTGTCCTTTTTCCTGATTGATGCATCATCATGAAGGGAATTTGGTTTTAAAACAAGAAACAAGATGCCTCAATATTAATTAGAGCAGCCTTCCCAGGATTTCAGCCAGAGTCCGGCTGTGAACTTTGGGAACTGTAGTCCTAACTGTTTTAAGGGCACCAAGCTGGAGAAAGTTGAATTAGAGGGATACTGAAACATTTCCAAGATAACTTTCAAAGGAGCACATTATTTCTTTCTTGAAGACATATCCAGTAGTGTGAAGCAAATGTATTCATTGTGGAAGACGATGCTTGTTTTAGTGCCGGAGTTAGCCTTCTGTCTCAAGAAAAGCTAGGTCTGAAGCTTGGAGTTCTCAAGAAGCTGAAATTCTTCAGTATTGTTTGAATTTAGACATCAGGATTAACTTTCTCCTCTTTCCTTCTCCTCCAGAACAGATACATGTCTAATCAGACATTTTTGACAACATCTTGAATCTCTTTTTCTATTGTCCTATTGTCTGGTCTGTTCCAATGGATGCAAAGGCTCTTCAAAGTTACTGCCAATGTTATCATTCTCCTGTTCCATTCTCCTGTTCTTTGAGGAGATAGCAGGATTCTCATCTGATTTTGATGAGTAATAAGACGACTACAGATTCCAACTCTGAATACTAATGTATTTAGGAATATTTATTTCTTTTAAACAAATGATATCTCATATACAGAGCTATTGTTATGATATGAAATATTTAAAAGTTATTATTATTTTTAAGAAAGTTTAAAATATATGATGCAGAGACAACCCCCTTCTGAACATATCTCTCATCTTCATTATAATGCAATCCAATGACTTTTTTTTTTCAGACTCCCAAAACCAAATAGAGACATTTTTGAGGCAGTTCAGATATTGAATGTAGATTTTTATTGTTTTCAAAAGAAGGAATTAATTATGTTCAAAGATCACCTTTATTATTGAACTGCTGACAGAAATTCTAAATGAGTGAATATCAATCTAGTTTTCTGAAGAAAACTTTGCTTTCTCCTGCTTCTCACATCCTGCATTTCACTGATGTAATAAGTGTTGGCAGTCTTTGGGATGCCTGAGGCAAATCCTGGCTGACCGCCACTTTGCGGTCTGACCAGATGTTGAATGATCCTGCAAGGTGACAAGCACCATTGTTTCTGATTCAGCATGAATCTCACTGGTCCCTTTCTAAACACAGAACCACAAAAATCTGCATTTCTGTATGGAAATATGTGGGATGTATACCTATTTACATAGTATATAAAAATGGAACGCTGTTTTAATGGGATCATTTGTCTTCCTCTCAGAAAATGCATGCAGGAATTTTTTTAGAGTATATTCTTCTTTTTGGATCTTTCTCTTAAGCTCTGCCAATATTTATTTTTTATCCTGCCTTTATTATTATTATTTATAAATAACTCTAGGTGGCGAACGTACCTAACACTCCTTTCTCCTGCTACTTTCTTCACAACAATAACTCTTGAGGTGGGTGAGGCTGAGAGAGAGAGTGAAAAAGCCAGCTGGATCTTCATGCCAGTGGTGGGACTAGAATCTCATGGTCTCTTGGTTGATGTTAAATTAGTTGTTATAATCCTTGGAAATTTTTTGGAGTGTTTTTCGTTCCAAAGTTTCCTTCTGAATGAGGCACAGTGCCTTGAGATATAGGAAATTAAAAGCTAGATTAGTATTGGGGAATCTGTATTCATATTCCTGCCCAGTATAATAATAATAATAATAATAATAATAATAACAACAACAACAACAACAACAACAACAACAACAATAATAATAATAATAATAATAATAATAATAATAATAATAATAATAATAATAATAATAATAATAATAGAGTTGGAAGGGACCTTGGAGGTCATCTAGTCCAACCCCCTGCTCAGGCAGGAAGCCCTGTACCATTTCAGACAAATGGCTGTCCAGCCTCGTCTTAAAAACTTCCAGCGTCTGCTAAATTGTCTTAGCAAAATCATTGTCACTAAATCTAATCCTCAGTGCAGGAATATTGTGAAGGTGAAAAGGTGGGAGATAAAACACTTCTATATGAACCAGGATTCCTTGGAAGTAAAGTAAGCCTCTGAATGGTATTAAAAATGTAGGAAATATTAAATGAATGGTCATTTTTATGTAATCTGATAGAAACTTTTAAAATTATTTTTGCTGAGTTATTGCCAATAAGGCAGGAGTGAATAAATAGAATCCCATAGGGGGTATATAACATCACCCCAACCTCTGGACCCAATTTGTGCCAATCACTAGCACCCTGGGACTGTGCTGCAGAAATTCAGCAGCAGATTGAATAATTGGGGGCAGGACTTTTCTTATTTTATTTTTCTTCTAAAACAGACAGGAGAGTGGGAAATCTCTGGGTCTCTGGAAGTAAACTCCTCTCTTTTGGCAGATTGTTACTGATTGTTAGGAATGTTAGTGGGGGGGAAAAACAACTTCTAAAGATAAACAGCAGTTTGAACCAATTGCCTGAAAATGATGGAAGAAGCTAGCTAGCCATTTGTTATAAATACAAAGCAGAAGATGAATTTAGTCACTCCTTTCAATTCTGTAATTCTAAAGTCTCCTTTAAATGAAATGGGACGTATTTAAATCTAATAAATAAATGAATAAATAATTCTCTGATTTCCACCCCTCCAAATGTTCTAAACACTTAGCACTTAGACTATACTGCCCCACAGTGCTTTATAGCACTCTCTGGATGATTTACAATGTCAGCATATTGTCCCCAACAATCTGGGTTCTCATTTTACCAACCTCGGAAGGATGGAAGGCTAAGTCAACCTTGTGCCGGTCAGGATCGAACTCCAGACTATGAGCAGAGTCAGCCTACAATACTGCATTCTAGCCACTGTGCCACCACAGCTCTTAACAGGAGGAATATTTTCTGGTTTTTGAAATAATCAAATTTTCTTTATTTACCTAGCATTTTCCCACAGGTACAGGATCAACAAATGCCATTTCACAGTTCAAACACAACAACCATGTCCAACTGGACTATATTTGTTTATTTGTAAATTTGTTTGTTTGTTTCTGCATTTATTATTTTAACAAATAACTCAAGGAAGTGAACACACCTTCCTCCTCCTATTTTCCCCACAACAGCAACCCTGTGAGGTGAGTTAGGCTGAGACAGAGTAGGTGGCCCAAAATCAGCCAGCAGGTTTTCATTGCTAAGGTGGGACTTGAACTCACAATCTCCTGCTTTCTAGTTGGTGCCTTAACCACTAGACCAAACTGGCTCTCATCATTTTGTCACCTAAACCTTTAACATAGCTTTAAGCAATTTATTGGATGAGGGGTCATTGGAATGTTCTAATAGGAAAAGGTGTAGTTGGACTGTCAGAGAACTTCTGTTATTCTCCTTAAATGCCTACACAAAACAAAAGTGGACTGAATGATCAGGGACATTATCACTCTTTCAGTGATATTACCAGTGGTCTGAGAGAGCAAATTTCTCCTCCTGGCTCAAGGAAAGTTGACCATCCCGATAGTTAGAGATTGTCTCAAGAAGTCCATTATTATTTCATTATAGTTCTGTACATTTTTCAATGCCAATTTGAGCTTTGGCTCTTTGCTTCTATCTCTTATATTTGAACCTATGACTAGAATAGGAGAAAGATTGTGAACTTGTATCTGGCCAAATTCTTCTGCTGCTGCTGTACTTCAAATCTCCACATTCCTCCATCTCCAGTGACTTTGGGCAGCTTACAGAACATAAATCATCATCACCTATTTAAGCTGAAATTGGTGGGAATTGTTGTTCTTCAATTTATACAGAGACCAGATAATTCTGTTATTTCAATATTACCTAAGTAAGTGTGTTTGTTATTGCTGAATCTGCCAGGAATTCCTGAAAGTTTACAGTCCCAAGATGATAATTAAAACATCCATAGTAGGGTTGGTTATCTGCCTCTGTCTATCAATCAACCCAAATTGGTAGCCCGCCCAAGCCCTGTCAGACTCCGGGCTGTGAACAGTAGAAAAAAGAATAAGCTCAACATAACCAATTAAAACTAAAGCAGTCAGTTTCCTGTGATAGACCCCACAATCAGTTTGAGCAAAAGACTGTTTAACATGCTTCTAGATACAAGTAGGGCTGAGGAGTAAATGCCACCTTGTGAGGCTACTACAATACCAATTAAAACACATAGAATAGTAATATAGTGATTTACTAGATCAATATAAAAATTATATCGTAAAAGCAGTCTAACCAATATTCAGAATTCTACACATTTGCATGTGAATTTGTCAATGTTTACTTGGGAATAAATCCCACATGACACATATGCATTTAATATCTGACTACTGTTTTCAATTGAAAGGGATGCTATCCAGTTCCTTTCCATTACACATTGATTGTTGGATAATCATGTCAGCACATAAAACCCTCTAGAGCTGTGTCTTTTAAATATCTTTAATCACTGCCATATGCCACTGCTCTGACTATCAATTTTTAAATATCTATCTATCTATCTATCTATCTATCTGTCTGTCTGTCTGTCTGTCTGTCTGTCTGTCTGTCTGTCTGTCTGTCTATCTATCTATCTATCTATCTATCTATCTATCTATCTATCTATCTATCTATCTATCTATCTATCTATCTATCTATCTCAAGCACACCTAATGCACCTGCCTCCTATTTTCCCCTCAAAATCAATCTTGTGAAGTGGCTGAGACAGAGTGAGTGACCCAAAGTCACCAAACTGGTTTTCCCGCCTAAGGAAGATCTAGAACTCACCATCTCCTGGTTTCTAGGCCAGCACTTTCACCACTACACCAGACTGACTCTCTTCCCAGAAAGCTCACAAATTTAAGGTAGCTTTAAGCCAGTATACACAAAGAAGAGGCATTATGAGGAACTAGAAGCATAAGAAGATAAAAACTAATTTTATGAATTTTTATGAGGGCAGGTTTGCATTATGTATCTCCTGCTGCAATGTATTTTTTCCAATTACATATGGTATGGAATTAAATCTTGTCACAAGATCATGATATAACGTTCTGAATATCCAAATGCCTAAGAAAAGTTATATTGAACCACAACAAAGATGCATCTAGTTTAGTATCCCACATTAGCTAATCATCTCTTTATGGGAAACCCACAAGCAGGAATTCAATAGCATCATGTTACTTACAGTAGCTACTTAAATTGGGACATGTGCTGCACTCAGAATGGATAATTACTGAAAACCAATAGCATGCCCCGTGTTGAATGTTTCAGGCATGTCCACTATGGTAGATATAAAACTTTAGAGTAATTTATACTAAGTTAAGGTCACCAAGCAATGAATGGTCTAGAATTTAAACATACGGTAATTTAAGAGTTGACTATAATTTGATGGCACACAATTGATTTTTTTTCCCCCTAGTTTTCCTACTTGGAGAAGCTGTTACTTGTCCATGGAGCCTGGAGTTACAATCGAGTGACAAAATGCATACTGTATTGTTTTTATAAGAATGTGGTTCTTTATATTATTGAGGTAAGTAACATTAGCCTTGTTTGTTTCTCTTCCTTCATTGATTATAGCAACAGGAAATGTATATACTATTGAAATTCTCCTGTCTGTTTTTCTGTTTGCAAAATGCTGCATTATAGGGCAACAGTTTTTGAATGAAGGTACCTCAAATGGGCTAAATTAAAGAATGCATCCAAAATCCAGGACCTATGATTTCTGTGGAATCTTCTAGAACATTCATACAGTTTATTTACAAAGTTGTGGCCGCTGCAGTCATGTGATCATGATTACCAAATAGAAACCCAAAGGTTGTGAGGTGCAAGGGAAGATGGGAGAGAAATATCCCTACCCTCTTTCCTGCCTCTCTTTAGCCCCTACTCATAATTGGCTGGTGGCAAGTTTCAATGAGCTATCAGCAATTGGCTGTTTTAGAACCAAGGCCAAAAACTGAAATGTCTTGATGGCAATGGGTAGCAAGGGAAGGGCAAGGGAGTAACTCAGGGGCCTGCTGGAGAGATGGGTGTCTGGGAGGTGCCAGCAGCTGACACCCTTCCCTCCCTGGAGGGAGGAGGCCCTTGGAGACAAGCGGGGTTGGGGAGGAGGGGAAAAGGGAGGCTTCACCGAAGCTCTGCTGAGGGGCATGAGTGGAGTGGAATACTACATTATATATTATAATATATATCCTACCTGTATTATATACAGAAGAATAAATGGCCCAAGGGGTCATGGTGTGTACCATATTAAATGCTGGGCAACAGCCTGCTTCAGGTATTCAACACTCCATGCTGGGTTGCTTACATGAGTGGAATTCCACATAGTAGCATGTGAGCAGTTCTTCAGAAGATATGTTGATCAGGTTGTAAGGTATGTTGACCAGGAATTATGTTAAGCAAGGTTAAATTCTATCTCAGCCACAAACAGATTAAAGTCTAGAACTCTATCCATTCATGATGAATTGCAGAGTACTTCTGAATTTGTTCAACCTGATTTTGGCAATATGGAGATATTGGCACCATGCATGCTTCTCTTGACCCTCTGTAAGTTCAGGAGGTTCAGGTTATCTGAAGCAGAATATGGCTCTTTTCTTCCCCATAATAATTTTGGCACAGCTTTGAAGTGAGGATACTTCTCTGGATATAACACAATCAGTTATTTTGCTGTGAGATATGACCAAAGGGCACCCGGGCTTAATTAAGGAAATATCATAAGAGGCTTTTGTCCCTTGTGGGGACAAAACAAATCCCTATTGTTAAATATAGATAGCCCTAGTATAGTACAGTACAGAACAGTACAGTACAGAACAGAATAGTTCTTTATTAGCCAAGTAATTACAATTGGATTGACAACTTGGTTGTTAAGCAAAGTAATCACTAAGTAAAACTGTGAACTACGCTTATGATCTACTTTGGGGGATGAAGAAGGTAGATGAGACCTTAATGAAATTTGTGGATTGATTTTTCCTAATTTCAGCTAAATCATGGCCACTCCATAATTATTTAAAAACAGTGAAGGGAGTAGCCTTCTAATGGCACCATCAGTTATACATTTTGGTCCTTTTTACCTCCATTGTTTGGAAGTGTTTTGGAATAATTTTTGCCTTAAAGCTTTTATGTTTAATCAATTTTCTAAAATATGAAAGCTGGATATACTGTTGTACAATTGAGGTGAGATATGGTATTGGGAGATGATCTGATCATAGCTTCTATGTGCATATAGAAAATAACTCTAATTTCCAGATTTATGCTTCAGGTTTCTTTTTGACTAAATACGTTTTGAATAATGTGTAGTTTTGCATGCCATGATTCCAAATGCAGTTTCCAAGTCAGAATGACTTTTCTTTCTCTTCCACTAGCCCTTGCAGTTAAAAATCCAAGCTCAGTAGGTATGATAAGTATGCCAAAATATTTTCCTTTATTGCCAGCTGTTCTCCCAAGGTAGAAATCACCAAGCAAAGCAAATTATGGTGCTATACACAAATCCACCACTAGATGTCATTCAAAGTCCATTTTCCACTCTTGAAACAAATGATTGATTTCTTATATTTCACCTCAATGTTTTTTTTCCAAAGAGAAAATCTTAACAGTTATCTCAGTTTTCAAATTTATCAAAACTGTAGCTTTATATTACTTTCACTTCAATATTGTGTGTTTCTGTCCCCCATAAAATTAAAATGCCACTTCCATTTACATTTGGAGGTTTTTAGCTTCTTGGGAGCCTTTCCCAAGAAATTCAGTTCTAAAATAGTAAAGGATCAATATTCTCACCCAGTTCCAAACATGCTGTTTACAATGTCTTAAGTAGTGCTTTTTCCCCCCCTCCTTTGGTTGTCAGCAGCTAATGACCAGCCACAAGAATGTAGCTGGTCTTTCCATTGCAGGTTTGGAGGACTTATCTTGGATCGAATGAAAGACCGCTGTCTCTATGATCGACAAGTCACCTCTCCTCTTCATCACCCCTTTGGGGCAATTTTAGGCCCTTTTCAGGGCCCCCAGCAGGGCAAAATCGAGCGCGGAAGGCAGAGCCCCGCCTTCCTATGTTCCGTTCCGCCACGACACAAACCGGAAGTCTCTACCACTGAGTTTTAGCTTACACCATGAAAATAACTCACTTAGCTAGCCATATTTTTCTACTTAACTGTGTTGGAGGCTTCTTCTTGCTTCTTCTTGACCAAGATAAATTGGAATGAGTGCTGTGGGTAACTGAACCACAAAAGAATACCATTCTTAAGGTGATTCATATCTTTTTGATTCTTCTTATAAAAGGGGACATTGTTCTAACTGATGAAGTTTGAGGATAGCCAGAAATTATAGAAGGTTGATTTTAAAAAAGAACAAACTAGGGTTAGATAAACAATGAGAAATGTCTGAGAGAAAAGGGAGAAATCTATGCCCTCTGAAATCAATGGGGTCATATTTCAACTTATTTCTCAAGCCATTAAAACATGTAAATGTTTACTTAAGAGTGGCAGCTCCTAAAATCATTTACAAGAACTGAATTTTTGTGCACATCAGCACATCCTTTTGAATATGCAGTGAATTTTATACTATAATTGCATTTTTATAGTTCTTTATTAAGGATCAGGGATATTCGGGGTTCTTCCTTGATTATGATCACATGGAAGTTGATCTATCTAAATATCTAAAACAGAAAGGTAAGAAGCCAAGAATCAAAATAAGCTTTGGTTTTAATGTAATTTTATCTCAATATATGCTTGCTTCTACTATAGTCTGTGACAGATGGGATATAGCCTACTTTACCAATTAAGTTAGCTTTTTACACTTCTGTCTCCAACTAGTCTAAGGGAGAGTTCCAAGCAGCCTTGGCAAAACTGTCAAAGGTTTTTAAGAATTTGATCTAGCCCTACAAAATAAATGTTAACACTTGGTACCCAGCATTAGGTTATGATTTGGTTGCAGGATGCAACGACTAAATCAAACAAGGTGAGTAGTAAGGGCCGAGATCAGACCAGTCCATTATAATAACTAGCAGAGGTGCTGCAGAATATAATAATAAAAGTCAAGATAGTGACTGCATCAGTACCTACTAAATCACTGGTGGGATGGGTAATATAGCTTTGGCAGGAGCAAAAAGAGGTAGAGATCCATCCCATCTCATCACTAGGACAGAGGCCTTGGAAACAAGCTCTGTTGCCATGGAGAAACATTGGAAGCAGCACTGAGAATCAGAGGGGGGGTATGAAAAGGAGTCCTCTAATGTCTGTCAGAGGCCCCTGCTGGACTTCTACTTTTCTATACTTAGAAAAGTATAGCAATCAGTGTTATGATTTCCTTCTGCCTTGACACCCTTGTCCTTGAGTCTACCTCAGGATATTTGTATGCAAGTGGCCAAACCAATTATTTCTGTAGGATCTTCCTTCCTCCCACTCTGTCTCCATATCCAGTAATCTTAATGGGTATCTGCAATTGCCTGTGGCATGGAATCCTGCTATTGTTGCCCAGTCTTCCTCCCTTTCAGACAGCTAATCCAGTACCAAACACACGGTGGATATTGCTGATAGCACCACATGGTCAGGAAAAGGGTACCTTGGAAAGACTGCTTTAAAAGTATAAGGCACTCCTTCATGTTCACCAAGCATGTTTATAATATTTACATGCAATTAATTTTAACTCTGTTCTTAAATGCTTAGTAATATGCAGACTTTACTTGAATTCAAAAATGTTAAGGAGAAGTGCGAGCACAATAACCCACCTAATCACTTGGTTTTAGGAAAGTGCTGCTTAGTTTTCACCCAGCGCAATTTAATTCTAATCTTATTTAATTGTACATTGATAGAATTTTTTTTAAAAAATGATAACATTGATATTATGATAGATTGAAAACCCCAAATAGCAAATTGGTGCTTGTATAGTACTGTGGAGTCCTTGGTGCACTCTGAGCTTGGCTGTTTTCTTGCAGACATTTCATTACCCAACTAGGTAACATCTTCTGTGCTACAAAGAAGTGGGGTTTGTTCTTTGTTTATATACAGTGGCTTGCCCTGTCAGTGTTAGTGGGAGAGTTGTTTCTTCTTGGAAGTGCCTTGATTAGGCTGTTGTGGGGTCCTTGGTGCTCTCTGAGCCTGGTTGTTTCATCTTTTTGTTTTCTTTTTGTTTGTTTTTTTATTGTTTTGAATGGCATGTAAATGTTGTTTATCTCTATGTGCTTGTTGGTAGCTGGTTTGTCTGAATGCCAGACTTCCAGGAATTCTCTAGTGTTTTTGGACTTTTGAGTCTAGGATGCTCACAGTTTCCCAGTTGAAACTATGATTAAGTCTATACATGTATAGGTGCACAATTAGATATAACCTATTTCTAGAAGAATAGACTCAATCCCTTGTTGCAAAAGAATATGTAGGTTGCATTACATATGTGTTTGCTCTTTTTAAAACTTTAGTCCATACCTGACTTTTTGGTTTTAGATTCCTAATTTAGTATGTTAGTCCCAAGAGTTACCAAGAAATTGGCCACAAAGATAAATTTTTGTTAGTTTCTTGATGCCTTTAATACTATATTCTGCATAGTGAATATTGGATAGAGCAGATAGAGGCCATAAGGTTTCTTTTTTGTGTATTAAACTGAAAATTGTAAAAAGAAATAGCTTTATTTGGCTATATTTTCTGTAGAGTATATGTCATGTGACAGAACGTGAAATATTTAAGGGGTTAGTAAATAAATACTATGAATTGCAAAATCTGGTCATATCCTTAACTCAAGAACAGAGTGATTGCAGAGGCATGAACCAAATCACTGACCTAAATTGCAATAAAAAATTATCTCTGTTAATATATAGGCAAAGATATTTATAACTTAAGAAGTCATTGGCATAATTTAAAAAATATCTCACTTTAGTTGGAGAAATTGATCAGACAGCTTGCATTCTGGCCCTTAATCTATCTAGCTACTGTCTGTTGATGGACAATTTTAAATTTTCTGCTGTTCCTTTCCAAGATTATTTATTTTAAAATCAGATTGAATGCAAATAAGCAGCATTTTCAAATGGATTATTTTTTAGCTGCCGTGAAACTGGACATATGGCTCCTCTATCTCAGTAAAGCAAAAGATTATAGCAGTCTTCCACAATCTGACACACTCCAGATGTTCTAGTTCCTATAACTCCCAAAATTCCCAGCCTGCCCCAGGATCTATGCTGTTGGGTATTCTGGGAGTTTCATTTTCAATTAAAACAAGATCAGAGAAAATTCAATTATAGTACTATAGTGAAATTTGTGAATTTTAAGGAATCTAATATGCTACGTCACCATGTATGATAGTAAAAGAAATGATCAGAGTAGTTCATCTTTTATTTATTCTCCTCAAAAAGAATAGAGCCTGCTTGGGAATTTTGACACTTATATTTCCTGATAATATTTGGCATCTAGCACCCAGCTCATTACATTCCTTGTCCCATAACAGGCTCATTCCATCCAGAAGGATTTTAAGTCCAGGCTTAAGATCATTTTATTTTATTTCATTTTTATTTATTTATTTATTTATTCATTCATTCATTTTAAGAGTTATAAAATTGTACTTTCAGAAAAATATTAATCTAATCACAACATGTCTGGCATAATATAAAGTGTTATTTGAAAGACAGGAACTTAATATCAGAGACTTCAGGGTTCTTAAATATCAGTTAAGATAATTCTTGTAACACCACATTTGTATTTCTCCTTGAATGTAAATCATATAAATATAAACCATATAAATGAATTTGCAATCTGACAAAAAGAATTAAGTGACAGACTCATCCAAAAAAGACTCTCTGGCACATTGGACTAATTAGGCTGTAATTCTGTCATTTAAGTTCAGAAGCTTTCGCAATTGCCATTTTGTTTTAAAATTGTGCTGTCTCAGTAGCAAAGCTTAGACAAGCTTAGTAAATTGGGCAGTTTTTATTGAGACCGAGGAGGAAAAAAATAACATTCATTTCATGCCAAGTATTATTTTGATGGATTAAATGGAACTGCTACGAAAACAGATGGATCAGTTTGAAAGGGCAAACTTCTTGTGAAACAGACGCATAGGTCTGTGAGAAGAACAGTGTTTGCTAGCTGAGACCCTCAAATGTGTCCACTTGCAAACTTATAGGGCATTGATGAATATAGAGATTTAAAATTTTCAGAAATTTCATAGCCAACTAGGGGAAGTTACTGCAGTCTTTATCCCTTGGGAACTTATTTTACTGTCATTTATAACTGTCTTGGTGTTTCATATTGTATTATATGTCAAAATTATGAAAAAGCAACCTTTTGATAAGAATTTCATTACCCTTCTGGCTGAGAATTTTGAGATTTATAGACAGAAACACCAGGGGGCCATTTGGTTGGTGAAGGCTCTTACAAATACACAAAAGCACATTGTATTATGAAAAGGAATTGTCCTTTGTCCTGCTTAATTTTTCTCTGCAATAAGAGCATACAAACAGAAGAAGGATTCTGTGGAAATGAGCCAATGATTCATCTAATCCAGCAATTTGTGCTGTCTTGTGGAACCAGACTACATTCAGCATTTTCATAAACAAGTATCCCTTTTCCATTGTTGCATCCTAGCAATTGGTATTTAAGTGTGCTGTGATTTAAAAAGCATAAACTATATCAAAACTATAACTGTGGATAGAATAGCATAGCAACAATTTTTCCAATCTCCTTTAAAAAATTTCTAAATTAGTGTCCATCACCAATCTGAGAGCAGGGAACTGCACAGTGTAATTTATACATCATATTAAAAAAATCTAATAAAAAAATCTAATAGATAAACAAATAAGCATGTACTTCCTTTAATTAGTCCTATGTCTTCCCATATTTAATTCAGTGGGTGACCTCATAGTGGTCTCTTGGATTCATACACATGGATTTCCCTTTACAATATATTACCTCCAAATGATGATTAGGAAGAAATGTTGGTATCTCTTCTGGATCAGGTCTTAGGAGAGTATCAGCCATATCTCATGGGAGAGCTGGAAATGAGCTTTTCTCCAAATGTGGAAAGAGCTACTCCCAACTCCTCCTTCTAAAGTGATAACATAACTCTCATTGCAGAGGCAAAGAAGCATTGAGCATCTGATAACAAGTAGAGGTAGACATCTAGGTGGAGGTGACTTCCTTGGCAAATTTCAAGTAAGCTGTCTATGACTCTCATTGTTCAGGGCAACTGGAAATTGCCCAATATATTTTGAGTCTTCACCATATAACTACAGAACTATGAGCTATGAAAATATTGTCTTAAACCACCTAAGAATCCTGATATAATCTGGATGAGAATCTGGACTATCCTGCTATTCAATTGCTTTGCTTCTGTCTCTCCTTGTTGTTTTTCTTAAGCTTTTGTCATCTCTGCCTAAAATATCTTCCCGAAGAGATTTATATCTCTGGTGGCTATAAAATAGGATACAGTGTGACATTAACAAGTGGCACCAAGTCCATGCTCCTTTTATACCTCTCATTGCACATTTGGAATTGATATTTTTCAAGTTGATTTTTATTCTCACAATTCACATGCTAGGAAATAATAGCATTCTGGCTACCCAACTCAGCTGGTCTCAGTCAACACCAAAAAATACCTGCAATGACAATTACTGACATCAGATTCCATTAATTCTAAGGATAGGCCATGCACTGCTTAAAGACAGTTTACTTTCTGCTTGCATCTGTGCTATTTCAGAGAGACTTCAAGGTTCATCTAGGAATGAGATCTTTCTTCCCAACAAGATATTTGCAGTCAACAAGCTTTGTTACAAGCTAGCCAACGAACAGTGCCCTCTTCCATAGGCAGTCCATAACTTGACATAATCAACACACTTGGTTATCTCACTGCTTATCCCAGTTCTGATCAACATAACATAAACATTCCCAAATATCACTCTTTGGGAGACCTTAGCCATTAGACCCAGTTCCAAGGAATCAGAAAGTTCAGGAAGAGGAGAAAATATATGAGAAGAACACTGTTTCTCATTGGCCAGCCTATATTTGGCCATATAACAGCTCTGGGTATTTACTGTATATCTCCAGTGAGTAAATTGTCAAGATGTCTATGGAGATTCTCAGTCATCCAGGCCATGGTTGTCCCAAAGGTACTTTTTCAAGAGACAACTGGACTTTCTTTGTTTTTCCTTAAAGACATTTCACTTCCCATCCAAGAAGCTTCTTCAGTTCTGACTTTTCTCATCTCTTTTGTCAAGAATTACTTGCTTTACATAACACCTATTAATGGAGTTACTTAAATGACTAACACATGATAAGGAGCTGATAATTTTCTTTGTATCTCTATTCTTTACATTTAACTACTTTTGATAGTATAATGTTTTTCATTAAAAAAAAAATCCTTTGGAATTGGGACATGTTTTTAATATCATCAGAACTGGAGCCATAATAAATGTTACAATTGTCTTCAATTTGTTACTAGACTAAAAAAAAAGACCAGTTGATGAAACGTGCATGATAAAAATCAGCAAATTATTCTTTTCTAAACATTGCAGACCTAGATTTCTTTTAAAAATTATTTTTATTCCTTGTACCACAGTGAAAAACTAATTCAATCAAATGCTGACTAATAATCAAGCACCTTGATCCAACTTTGCTAATTAACCACCAGAGATGTTATTTTATTTGGGGATTTTATAAAAGAATATCTTAACCCAGTTTTGAAATGCAAGTTTAGAAATTAGAGCAAAATGAGGAAGTGATATATTCTCTTAGGATGGCAAAGGGAATATCCTTTGTTCAATACTCAGGATGGAAAGCTTCAAGGGGCAGGTTGCTTCACATTAAGTCTTCTCTCTTTCATAATATCTAGTAATCCAAAACGTATGTTTCTGTGATCTGAATTTCCAGCCAGTTTCTGGGACGGACTGTGTTTTTCTAGAAATTTCTGTTTATTACAGTTGCTGTTTTGCTATCTGGTTTTTCTTAATTGGCTCTTCTCCCCTGTTCCTTCCCCCATGTATCATGCTCTTCTGGCAAACACAGGAGGGCTTCTGCTTGTAATAAAACTCTGGCTGTGATAGAATATGCCAGCATAGCAGTTTCTGGAAGGAGAGGTGGACACCTCTCCTTCCAGAAATGTGTGTACTGTACATGCACTGAGATTATAATTTTTTCAGTGATTTTAACCTTATAATACGTTGTGTAGGCATGTATGGGGGGGCTTCTAATATTTTGAGGGATTTGGATACATGTGCAGTTTGGACAGTATGTTGGACATCATTACTAGGTAACTGCTGTAGTAGGCACATCCAGTTCTAATGCAAGTATTACATAAGGAAAACAGTAGAGGCTGAAAGAGTCAAATAACTTTCCCCAGATAAAATGCAACTACAGAGATGGATCTGAACCTGAACAAATAACAGATGCCCCCCCTCCCTCGAGAAAACCTATTAAAAGTCTTCAGCCTCTGATTTTTCACTTAACTTTTCAAACCATAAAAGGAAAGGGAACAAAGCCCTGAAATCAAGATGCCTTTGTTCAGTCTTTCTCATTTCTTTCCTCTTCGTCACATGAACTCATCTATACAGTATTTTCTATTCTTACCAGACCTGCCTGTTCAATGGTTTGTGCTCTCCAAATGGCATTAGGTTCTTTGCTTAATAAGAAGAAAGTCAGTGGCAGATACTTATGCCCTTTTTTCATAGTACTCAACGTAGGGTGGATGTCAAAGCACTGGCACCATCTACTCCATCCTCTTCTCCACCCTCAATCACAAATGTTCATTGGGAAACTCTCACGCAATCCTTTTCTCTCTGTTCATCCTTTCACAGAGTTGTTCATGTGTTAGAGAAATAGGAGGATAAAGCTTTAGGTAGGTAGGTAGGTAGGTAGGTAGGTAGGTAGGTAGATAGATAGATAGATAGATAGATAGATAGATAGATAGATAGATAGATAGATAGATAGATAGATAGATAGATAGATAGATAGATAGATAGATAGATAGATAGATAGGTAGATAGATAGATAGATCCTTGTGCTTCTACATGCAACTCTTCTTAGTAGTGTATTTTTCACAATGGCTAGTGCTAATTTTGAGAAGACATTTCCCCACAGAAAACTTTCAGCCATGTGGTCCCTGCCAATGTTTTATTTAATTCCTATCCAACCAAGCCTGCTGCTAACTCCCCAACGAGCAGCGTGCTCTAAAGCACCTTATACAGATCAAATAAGATTCAAGACTAGTATGAGTCTTGAAATATGAGCAGACAATGCACTTAATTGCATTCAGAAGCAAAACTTGAGACCAGTTCTATTTTACTTCTTGAATGTTCTAAATATAGAAATAAAACTCTCTGATCTATAACCAGATCTACATTTTTCGCAACAATAACCATTGAACTCAGTTGGACTCTTGGTATGCAAAGAAAGTTTATTCAGTACCTCCCTCATTCAGCTTAACAGTTTCCTTAAGGAATTCATTTTCAACCACAGAGTACATACAGAAAGATTTGGTATATATGCAATACAGTCAAAGAAGTTACTTGGCAAGGATGCTCACCCACGTTTGCAGACAAACCTCACTTCTGGTGGATTGAGCATTCTTGGTCTCCCTTGCTGGCTTCTGTGGATCCAGTCAGCTCCTTCTTAGCTGCTTGTCTTTGCAAGCCCTGATTTGCTCTCCCACCATCACACACAGGGTGCTCCCTGCTCTCCTGGACTTTAGTTGAAACACTATAATTGCTTTCACAGATAGGCCAATTTATTTATTATTATTATTATTATTTATTGAATTTATATACCACCCTATCTCCCTTACGGGACTCAGGGCGGTGAACAGGCGATAATAAAAACCACGATAAATATACACAAATTTCTGTTCTAAAATCAAATTAAATAACAGGCCTGCTCTAAAAATACCCCATACAAAACCCCCACTAAAACATAATCAAACTACGCCAGGCCGGCCGCACTGAATAGATGGGCCTTCAGGGCTCGGCGAAAAAGGCGCAGGTCCGCAACTGTACGTAGGTCGGGGGGTAGGTCATTCCAGAGGGCAGGAGCTGCCACAGAGAAGGCTCTCCCCCTGGGGGTCACCAGCCGGCATTGTCTGGCCAACGGCACCCTAAGGAGGCCCTCTCTGTGGGAGCGGACTGGTCGAAGGGAGGTGTTTGGTAGGAGGCGGTCTTTGTTAGCGAATTCACCTTTTCTGAGTCCAGGCCTATATTAGAGAAAAAACCTGTGCATTTCCCCCTTACTGGTTACTTATAAGTACTCCTGTCATCTATTCTCCTAATGGAGCCATTTTATCTCTTCTCTCCCTTCTTCACTTGTGTTTGATTTACAAGTTAGATTTTTTCACACTTTAAAGCTGTACTCCTTTCTCCCTAACTCTTTCTCAGTTGAAACTTCTGTCTTGTTTTCCTAAGCTAAGCACTTCCTTTCTCTTTTTCCTGATTGTTGATTTCAGGTTTGGTCTCACTGGGCCAAACTGGTGTGCTTTGAGCAGTATCCCTGGGTCTGCTCCTAGCTTAGTCTGTTCTTGAACCTCACAGTTATACATCTTTTCTCATTCTAAGTTTTCTCATTCTAAGTTCTCATTCTAATTTCCTCCTCTCACTTTTTCAGGATAATCTCTCTTCTCTTGTTTCAATTTTGTGTTGATGCTCTTGATTAACTAAGAAGTCCCTTATCTCATCCCGTGATCTAATTGTCTTCTTTCTTCCTTTTATCTCTGCATCCTATTTCCTCTTTGCTAACATCCTGTTAATTACAGATCCCAGACATGCAAATGCCAGCACCCAAATTATTTCCTTGGTTCTCATAGGAGTTTGTGTACAAAAGGCAGAATGCAACTCTAATAAACCAAAACATCTTAAAATAAATAAGTTATGCAAGAATAGATTACAGTACTAGCACTCCAGTTAAATAATTTCAACTGCTGAAGAGGAGTGTCAGGCTAAACCCAAGATTCAGTCTAGGTTTGATGGGATGAAAATAGAATATACAATGGTGGATCTCCCATTTCTCAACTACAACATCCTACTGTAACTTAACCAGCTGTATCCTTAAGCCAAATACAAGAACCGGTAGTAACTGTAAAATGAAAATGAACAAACCTGAGCATGATCTTAAGTGGCATGTTACATTTTTAAAAAGTAAGTGGCAGCCAAATGCAAGGCTTGTAACTGAAGGAGATACAGCCTTAGAGAACCCAGTAAATTTGTAAATGATAAGTAATCATTAACCATCAGATGACATAGCAAGCTGCCACATAATTTACCAATTCCTTCTTGCCAATCCCAAAAAGTTTGTGGGGAGAATCTGGCACTTTGTAAGGGTTGTGCTGTCTCCCACCATCTCCAGAATGAAAAAGAGAATCAAGAGGCATAAAGGATCCATTGAGATTACAGCAGCTCCATGCAGTGTAACTTGAAGGAGGGTTGATCTTTCTCCCTTTCTCTGCATGCCTCTGGGTTATGATGAAAGGCATAGGGGACTGGACTGGGTGACCTGACCTTTACCTCATTTTTCTGAAAGACAAATGGCTATTTAAGTTTAAACCACATGCAAAACATAACCCTATTTGTTTGGGGTCATGCTGGTACATAGATTCATGCTTAGACCAGGTGATACAAGAGAACGTGGTAGTTTCAGAGTGATTTTATGGAGAACTTTCTTAATTAAAATTTAAGTTAGCCACAAGATGGCTTGATTCCAATTTTAGGATTCTACTACTCCTTCCATGCATCACAACTGTCAGGATTCAAGCAGATCAGTAACAGAGAACTCATTTCAATAAGACTGCTGTCCCATACATAACATATATAAATAAACTTTATGAAACCCATTATGATTTCTGAGTACATAGCATTTGACTGTACTGTATATTGTATAAATCTGTAGGCACAGAGTAGAAACAGTTTTAATTATCATTCAAGAAGAAACCTATACAATTCCAGAACATGTTCATTTGCATCTTGAGACAGCTTTTAGCTTTATAGGACACAACAAAACTTGCAATCCTATAAAAGTCCTTATATAAAAATTTGGTGGATTTCCCCCCCCCAAAAAAAAATTAAAATAAGTAAAATACGTTAGTTGGCTTATATTCAAGTAACAACATACAGGAATGGAGGAAAAAGATTATTATCCTGGGGTTAATGTGAGATTTTAATTTTTAATTTTTTTAAAAAAAATCTAAAGAAATATCAACTGATGTTCACGAATGTGTCCATTATGTAAAGAGATTTCTTAGCAA
The DNA here is from genome assembly GCF_001527695.2 of Protobothrops mucrosquamatus. NCBI lineage: Eukaryota > Metazoa > Chordata > Lepidosauria > Squamata > Viperidae > Protobothrops > Protobothrops mucrosquamatus. Next base: position 630,837 of record NW_015386853.1, on the reverse strand, counting down.
TCTCTTTTTACAGAAACCTTCCAAGTACTTTTAAAACTATTTCATTTCTTGGGACACAGCAGTAGTTATGTGTGATGCTGGGTCTCAAAAGAACATTTCACCTGTGGCAAATCTTAAAGCAAGAATAAATAAAAAAATATTTGAGATAATACTAAAGGGCAGATAAATTATTTGAAGAAATATTTGGAAGAAATCTCAAATTATTTCTTTATTATAGGAATAATTATTATTTATCAGAATGCTGGGAAAAGAAACCTGAATGTACTCATGTACACACACACCACATACATTCACACACACACACACACACACACACACACACACACACACCGTGAGAGAGAGAGAGAGAGAGAGAGAGAGAGAGAGAGAGAGAGAGAGAGAGAGAGAGAGAGAGAGAGAGACTCTCACACACAAAGGCTCTTGATATCTTATTGTTTTGCTAATGGTGTTCCCATTTTGTAAAATTTCATTTTTAGTTATTTTTCTTTGAACTCCATTCAGTCCCAAAGGGTTTGAACAGCCTAGGATACATTTAAAATAAAGCATAAAAGAAACAAGTGTGAGCAAAGGTGTCGGCATTTTTCCATATATTTTCATTGGCTAGCATCTATTTTTTCTGGCATTGGCGCGCATTTGTTCTCACTGTGCTTGTAAAATTTTCTGTGAGAAGAGTGGGACCATCAATTTGCTTCAATCTCCTTCGGAATCCATAGGGGACCAATACATTTTTTGAAATGTGTATTTGTCTTTCTTCTTTTCTCCCTCCCCTCCTTCCAATCCTTGTGTATTTGAAGATGCCACGTCATCATCATTGGTCAAAGAATTGCTCTGACTAATCTGTCTACATTGGCAAGTCCTTATTAACAAATGGTCTCTTAGCTTTGATATTGATAATAGGAGTCTCTGGCAGATTCATATCTCCATTGACCCCCAAGAGCAAAAATGTGACTTTCCCAAGCAGATACTTGCCAACTAGTTACATTTGACCTAATCTGACTGACTAGTGCAAAGGTTAAGAAAAAGGCTGGTTTTGGAATGGAATAGAATAGAATAGAAAATAGAATAGAATAGAATAGAATAGAATAGAATAGAATAGAATAGAATAGAATAGAATAGAATAACAAGGTTGGAAGGGACCTTGTGGGTCATCTAGTCCAATCCCCTGCCCAAGCAGGAGTCCCTACACCATTTCTGACATTTCTTGAAAGCCTCCAGTGATAAAACACCAACAACATCTGAAGGCAGTCCGTTCCAATGGTTGATTGTTCTCACTGTCAGGAAATTTCTCCTTATTTCCAGGTTGAATCTCTCCTTGATCAGTTTCCATCCATTATTCCTTGTCTGGCCTTAAGGTCCTTTAGAAAATAGGCTGACCCCCTCCCTCTCTGTGACAGCCCCTCAAATATTGGAACACTGCTATCATGTCTCCCCTGGTCCTTTTCTTCACTAGACTAGTCATGCCCAGTTCCTGTAACCATTTTTCGCATGTTTTAGCCTCCAGTCCCCGAATCATCATTGTTGCTGTTCTCTGCATTCTCTCCATCTGCTGTACACTGAAGTAAAATATGTTCTACTTGGTCTCTGTTGGAAATGTATTATTTAAGTATGCATTATTCTGGACTACCAGGTGTATGTGTATGAATTTTGCTGGTCCTCAAAGATTTGCATTTTCAGCTCTATTTTCTCTGCCTTGAAAGATATATGCATTGATAGCTGTGTTTGCCAGTTCACTGAGTAGAGTAAATCCAGGAACACTTTTTTTTACAGGAGGGTAGAGTGAAGGACATCAAGAAAGTAAAATCTATAGCCCTTTTCCCGATCTTCACGTTAGATTTCTGTTTTTTCCCATTAGCAGCAGTAAATAAAACTTTGATGTCTGAAAACAAAGCAAAACCTCTGAAATCTCCTTTGTTTTTCTCCAGTGCCCATTAAATATGGCTATACAACCCAGTTGTAAAATTGTAAACAATGGTTAGGTAAAGTTTGGCTGAGTGTGTACAACTATAGAAACCTAATTGTAAAACTGTAAGTGCAGATCATATGGGTTATCTTGAATTTCTTATAAAAAAACAAAACATAGAATGAATCCTCTGTCTGCAACCTTTCCTTCCAAGATTACAAAAATAGCCTACACTTGGGGGGGGGGGAGTACTGAACATTAACAGATCCTACTCTGTTTTTTTTTCCTTCTGTAAATTTCATCAAAAGCTGCAGGACTTTTGTCAATGAAATTTATGGGCATTTGAACTCAAGCATTTCTACTTTGAGAAAATAGAGTTCAGCTAAAATGTTTCTTACAGAAAAATAAACTTAAAAATTTATATTGCTAAGAAAAAAATCATGAAACTGTAGCCACAGCAGGTGAGAACAACATAAAGTATTCAATATTTTGAATTATTTGAAAAGAATAACCAATTATTAGTCTGCCTTAGAATGCTCAAACTATGAAATAGGAGGACTGACTGAATGAAGGTTTTCTTCAAACTGGTATCTTTGACAAAAGAATAAGAACAAAATATGTGAAATCATTATTCTATTTACCCTGCTCTTGAGCAAATCTTCTATACTCAAATGAGGTTTCCTTCTCCATAAACATGGCCAACTGCACACTTCAGTTCCATTGATTTCCCTGGAATGGAATTGTAGCTAATCTCACTTATTGGACAGTATCTGTGGAAAATTTTTAAATTTTTGATTTGATTAAGATCTCTGATTCAGCTGCAACTTAATCAAATCAATAAATTAAATGGTTAATAAATATAGAGACCATCTGATTAACTTCATTTGATCTTTTTAATTTGTGAGTACAGAATGCAGAATAAATAATGTCCCACTTTCTTAAACATTTTGTGGCCAAAGATACATCATGCAAGCCCAATTTGAAAACACACATTTAAAGCACGCAGGCACAAATGCATGCAGGCACACACACACACACACACACACACACATATCCTTAGCATGGGAAGGATTTAAGCATGGGAAGGATTTAAGAGAAACCCAGAGAGGGGAAATTTAGCTGATGTGATTACATCTCACTGCAGCTCTTGCAATAACATATATACTAGGTGAAATTATTGAATAATCTCAGATTTCAGACCCGAGATTGCTGAATTTAAAGTAAGGTCTTGGCATCAAAGAAACCAAAACATTTAATAAATACAATAATTATTAATATGTCTAATATGTTTTAAGAACTGTTTTAAGATTCAGTGAAGAAAAAGAATAAATAAGAAGAATATCTTATTTAATTGGCCTTTTCTTTTCTGCTAAACTTGCTTTGCTACAGCTTTCATAACATAAATACATTTTCATCCTGCCACCTATACCTGTCACATTAAAAATAATGAAGTGAGATGTTAAGTTTCAAAAATGAGCGTTCAGAGAAGAGAGCTTGAAGCCATTTCAGCAAGACGGAAAACCACAGAGTATAATATGACCGTGTTGTGACTTAACACAATTTTGAAGAAAAGCAGTTCTCTAAATGAAAGCATGATTTCAATTTATTTTCCTTACATAGTTCTGGGAGATTTTAGGTGGACTGGTTTCTAGAAGCTGCAGTTATCGTGGTACCAAAATGGATTAGTCTTTTGTCTAAAATAGACACAAATGGTTAGGGTTTTTTAGACACCCTTTTGAGACACCCTTTTTAGATACAAATGGTTAGGGTTTATTTACTTCTGTTACTGTTATGAACCAAAATGCTTAGTTAAAAAATGAACGTGGAATGATAGGCACTCATTGAAAACTGTATCAATAACTAGACAAGTCAGAAATCAGTTGTCCAGTCAGGGTTACGGCACCATTCTTGAAATTTAACCACAATGACAGATGCTCTGATCATATCCTCTTTTGGAAAATTGTATCACACTCTTTGATATAATTTGAAACTGGTTCAGAAAGTTCATCTGGTCCAGAATGCTGCAGCCACACCATAACTGGAGCTAGTTACAAGGAATACAAAGGAAAATAACATTACTGGTTGTTAGTCTAGTTAGTTTCTAGTAACAATTCACAGTGTTGATGATATGACATTAAATCAAATATGCTGGAGGTCAGTTTTCTGGACATTTTTTTGTAACCACAAAGATGAAATATATCTGATGACCAAAGAGGAACTAACAAGCCTCTTCTGTTTATACCTTATTCAGGTCTACAAAAGCAGGAAGTTTATCATATATGTCAATATCAGGACTACTACAGTGAGTTTCAAAAATACAGATTTGAATCCCTTTGCAAAATATATCATATAGCCAGAAAGTTTTATTCAGATGGTAGGCTCTATTTGGAGCCCATTCTATAAAAATAGAATAGAATAGAATAGAATAGAATAGAATAGAATAGAATAGAATAGAATAGAATAGAATAGAATAAAGCTGGAAGGGACCTTGGAGGTATTCTAGTCCAGCCCCCTGCTCCAGTGATGGAGCGCCCACGATTTCTGAAGGCAAGCCGTTCCACTGGTTAATTGTCCTCACTGTTAGGAAGTTTCTCCTTAATTCCAGGTTGCTTCTCGCTTTGATCAGTTTCCAACCATTGTTTCTTGTCTTGCCCTCTGGTGCTTTGGAAAATAGTTTGACCCCCTTTTCTTTGTGGCAGCCCCTCAAATACGGGAATACTGCTATCATGTCTCCCCTATTTCTTCTTTTCCTTAGACTAGCGAAACCCAAGTCCTGCAGCCGTTGTTCATATGTTTTAGTCTCGAGGCCTTTGGTCATTTTAGTTGCTCTTCTCTGAACTTTTTCCAAGCTCTCAAAATCTTTTTTGTAGTATGGTGTCCAAAATTGGTTTCAGTATTCCAGATGTGGTCTTACTAGGGTTTTATAAAGCGGTACTAATACTTCGTGTGATCTTGATTCTATGCCTCTGTTTATACAACCCAGGATTGTATTAGCTTTTTTGGTTGCTGCTGCACACTGCTGGCTCATAGTCAAGTGAACATCCACTAGGACTCCAAGGTCCCACTCACAGTTGCTGTTTTTGAGCCAGGTCTCGCCTAGTCTGTACTTAAACCTTTGATTTTTCTTCCCTAAATGTAAAACTTTGCTTTTCTCCACATTAAAACTCATTTTGTTGGATAGGACCCATTGTTCCAGTTTGTCAAGATCTTTTTGAATCCCAAGCTTGTCTTCTGGGGTGTTGGCTATTCCTGCCAGTTTGGTGTCATCTGCAAATTTGATGAGTTCCCCTTCTGTTCCCTCATCTAAGTCATTAATGAAGATATTAAAGAGTACTGAGCCTAAGACAGAGCCTTGTGGTACCCCACTGCTTACATCTCTCCATTTGGATGTAGTACTATTGAGGACTACTCACTGAATATGGTTTGTCAGCCAGCTACAGATCCATCTGATGATGTTGTTGTCTATCCCACTTTTTCTAGCTTACTAAGCAGTAGGTTGTGGTCTACTTAGTCAAATGCCTTATTGAAGTCTAAGTATACTATGTCCACAGCATTTCGCTGGGCTACTAATTTAGTCACTTTATCAAAGAATGAAATAAGATTGGTTTGGCATGATCTGTTTTTGACAAACCTGTGCTGGCTACTGGTTATAACTTTGTTTGCTTCTAGTTGTTCGCAGATCTGTTTTTTGATTATCTTTTCCAAGATCTTCCCAGGTATTGATGTTAAACTGATTGGTCTGTAGTTTCCTGTGTCTGTTTTTTTTTTTCCTTTCTTGAATATGGGAACCACATCAGCCCTTTTTCAATCATCAGGTACTTCCCCGGGGCTCCAGGATTTTTGAAAGATATGGTACAGTGATTCTGAGGTAACATCTGCCAGCTCCTTCAGAACCCTGGGATGCAATCTGTCGAGTCCTAGTGATTTATATTTGTCAAGGTGGGATCGGTGTTCTCTTACCATTTTCTTGCTTATTTTAATTTTTGTTTCTAGTTTGTCTTTTGCAGTAGTTTTTTTGGTATGTTGGGTTATAATTTCTTTTTGTGTGAAAACTGATGCAAAGAATGAGTTAAGCAGTTCTGCTTTCTCCCTACTGCCTGCCATCTTCTCTCTTTAGTGGACCTACAGTTTCCTTGCCTTTTTTTGTTATTAATATGTTGAAAGGAACTTTTTTTATTGTCCTTGATTTCTGTTGCAAGTCTTCGTTCATTCTGAGCCTTTGCTTTCCTGACTTCATCTTTGCATGTTCTTGCTGTCTGCTGATAATCAGCCTTCTTGTCCAGTTGACTCTGGAAGTAGCATCACAGAGCTGTAAGCTAGATTGCAGTATCCAAAAATACCTTGGAAGAAGATAATACTAAACCCTTTCCATATCTTTGCCCCCCCAAAAAAACCCCCACCCTGCTTGTACTTGATCATTAAGTCACCTGGAGTTAAATTGCTGTTGAGTTTAAGTTGAAGGAGGCTTTATTTTTGCACTTTTTATTCCTATAACATAATAAGCTTATTTCCAGAAAAAAGTCAGAAATCATATTCCTGCAGTTGTTTGTTTGTTTATTTGTTTGGCACATGGCATTTGTACATTGAGAGTCAGGGAATTTACAATGTTATTGCTGAGTAGATTGACTGCCTAAGATTGCTAGTTTGCTTAGCTTACGTTTGCACTATCCAGGGTGCACTGCAGGGGGCGAACTAGCTCCATACACAGAGTAGCTAATAACATTCTGGGCAGGAGTGCCAGCCTCATCCAGGGCTTTTCTCCATCAATTTCACCTTGCATTCGGGCAGGTCGGGTGCTGGTTGGTTTCATGCTACCTCATGAAATGTTATTAGTTTCCCACCAGAGTGGGACCTATTTATCTACTTGCATTTAACATGCTTTCAAACTGCTAGATTGGCAGAAGCTGAGGTAAGTGACGGGAACTCACTCCGTCATGTGGTGCTAGGACTCAAACTGCTGGAGTACAGTTTTCATTTCACTGGCAGTGGATAAGGTAAACCAGGACACAGTAAACTGGATAGTTCAGATTTTGCAAACCTACACTTGTCACCATCCCCACAAAGCATGGCCAGTGGTGATGGATATATTGGAGTTTAGTAACATTTGTACAGCTATAGGGTGACCTATGCCTCTATAAATTTTGCGAAATCAAAGAAGCACATCTATGCGGGCTGACTATATAATGCTGGGAGGGGATAATGGAAATTGCAATTTGGCATATCTGGAGGAAGCTGGGATAGGAAACACTAACAACTGTATTCTGAAAAAAAAACCAGTGATAATTTACTATCTACTGTCCTCAAATTGAATTTAAGCCTTTAAATTTATTCATTGTTTACAGCTAATGAGATAGCAATATATAACACCAAAGCTGCCAATAGCTACATAAAAGTGTTGTAGTCTTATTCCTATTATTGAATTGCAAAAGCTTTGGGTTTGTGGTTTTATTTTTTTTTTACGCTAATCTTCTTTGAGTTCCAACATCAGACTCACAAAATGATGTGCCTTGGTAATTCTGGCAATACTTTTTTTGCCAACCATCTGTAAAGAGCAGTGCCAGAAGATATGGAGGGTGCCTGAAGCAGGTCTCCTAAAACCCATTTGACAGTCAGAACTGCAATTGTTAAGCAAGATCCAGACATTCAAGAGATCATATTTGGGTTGAGCGTTCTAGCCTAAAACTCACATAGAAGGCTTGGAGTGGAGATAACAATATTTTTAACTAATAGTTTATTGGTAACTCCAATGGCAAGCCACTTCCATATGGCTGCCTAGAAAACAATACAGATGTAACTTACCTGGAGGAAATATTTCTCGTTTCTTTCAGTCACCTTTTGTTTTTTTAATCATAGAAAGTATCATTTTTTTTCTGTTGCTTTAGTATGACTTAAAAACATTGGGGCATTGTGAAATATTTAGCATGAAAAGTGAGATGGAATTATTATCACTATTGCTGTTGCATGTATAGCCACGTCTCACAAAACTGCCAAATTCTAAACTTTTACTTTTTTTACATGAAAACGTGAAGATTTTGGTTTTCTATAATGAGATTGCATAGCATTTAAGGCTATTGCCAAGTTGCTGACCCTTAGCGAATGTAGATTAAGTTAATTACCTTATATTTCAATGCTGTAGCCATGGATGGATCATTTTTCGTAATGTTTTCCAAGTGACACAAGGAATTGCCTCTTACTGATTTTTAGTCAATTTAGACTGATTAGAACTATAGCTCTAGAGTTCAACACAACTTCATGCTCAGTTCTTCAAAAAAAGTTACTATAAACACTTATATTCCTAATTAATTGAAACCTTGAAAGAAATAATATATGAATCAATTGTAATTAAGGGGCGGGCATTTATTATAGTACCTATAATATTTCTTAAATATTTTACAGGAATACATTAATAAATAATAAATTATTTATTATACGTTAATTTTGTTAGGGATTATTTATTGGACTTCTAATAAAATGACACTTGTGATCAAGCCAACTACACAGAGAGCTGTTTTCTAGGATACTCCATTCAGCTCCCTCTTCCTCCCTCTCCAATTTTCCACCCTTCCCCATCCCAAACATTTAGGCAACATTCTCTGCTCCCTGACCTTATTAAATACTTGTTGGCTTCTTTGGAGTTCTTTCATCAATATTTCCTGCTTTCCCCCCCAATTATTTTTCTGTTTTACATAGCTTAGCAGGGACGTCAAACTGCTGGCCTGTAGGCTGGTTGCATCATACGGATGCCACACCCACCCCAGCCACACCCACCCCACCCCAGCTCCGGCAATGTGAAAAAAGTTGTGATATGTCGTGATGCAGCGAGTTTGACACCCGTGGCTTATGGTTACCTCCCAGTCTCAAAAAGGTTTTGTTTTACTGATTTTCTGCAAACTTTTTTAAAAATGGTTGTTCTCCCAGGCTGGGATGGTGGGATTTTTTACAGACTTGGTCTTCTAGTCATATATTTATGTCTGTGTATTGTTTCCTTTTAATTGTAAGTTTCCAGGTTCATTGAGAAATCATGTGGCCTCAGAATGAAATAAATAAATAAACAAACTCACAAGGTAGCTGGTAGTAGTTAGTACTTCCATTTTCTTGATGAATAATGCCATTTTGGCTATAGGAGTATTCAAACTAGAGAATCAGTTCCTTATAGACAGGATTGACACTCCTTTTATCCAGTGGGTAATTCTGTAGCTGATAGAGAAAAGAAATGAGACAAGAACACTTGACTTATGCTTATACATGCTTTCCT
>NW_015386853.1:607035-621582 GCF_001527695.2 Protobothrops mucrosquamatus | reverse complement strand
TCTCTCTCTCTCTCTCTCTCTCTCTCTCTCTCTCTCTCTCTCTCTCTCTCTCTCTCTCTCTCTCTCTCTCTCTCTCTCTCTGTGTGTGTGTGTGTGTGTGTGTGTGTGTATGTCTGGCTGATGAGAGCTAATCAGCTCAAAATAGTTATCCCAGTCCCCCTTAATTCTTTGTTAGCAATCCAAAAATTTAGTATATATATATTTTATACCCTGACGATGTCGGTAGTGTGGCCGACGAAAGCTTGGTTTTGTAGATTAAACATTTGTGTTTATGATTTCATCCTGCTGATCACCTTATTTTATTTCACATTATATGTTTGTGTGTGTGTGTGTGTGTGAGATTATATATCTATCTTATCAATCTATGTATCTATGCTTTAAGCTCATTTGTTTAACTGGATCATCTTTATCTAGTTTTAGGATGTGTCTGGAGAAGCCATCACATTTAGATGATATTTATGCAAAAATACTGAGAATTCAAAAGAGTCACAAACTTTTAAGCACCACTGTAAAAGAAATTTGAGCAGCAAAATATACCAAGTATGACTTACATCATCCCAGTATGGTTGAGCCTGGGAAGATTGTGTCTTGCTAGGTTGCTATGTGGGCGCCTGTACTGAGATACTTCAACTAGTTTCTCTCTCCCCCTGACAGCTGGGGGATGCCTTGAGGATGACTTGGAATGTGTATCACGTGTATATTTTTAGTTAGGAAGAAATGAGTGAGCCCCTTTTGAGTGAAGCATCTTAAGAAATATCAGAAAGGTGTCTCTTGTGCCTTTGCAAAGCTGATAGGAATTCAGCTGATTCCCTTTAGTGGGAAGGTATAAGAGATTCCTGTAGGTATCCTACTTTGAAACATTTAAAATATTTCTTCACCTTCATACGGAGAAGATTCTCAGAGTGGCAAAAATTAGTGTTTATTAGAACTTAAACTTAGACAGCCATTTCAATGTATATGTAATTTAGTATCTGCCCCTTTGTGTCTCATAAACTGGGTTGTAAGACATGGGCAGTCTCTAAGTACATTTTTAAAGCATCAAAACATAATTTCCAACACAACACATGTTTGGATGGTGGGGGGCAAATTTGTCAAGTTCACCATCTTTCAGAATTAATTATTTTTCAGGTTATTTATATAGTATGCAGCTGAGCCTCATGATATTCATTATTGGGAGCAGGGATAGACTCGTGCCCCCTAAAATCTCTCCTTCAATTTTCATGGAAAATAAATTCAGTGTGAAGCTAAGCAAAGACTAATGTACTTCAAATTTAAAAAGACCTTTCTACAGAAAAAGCTGACAAGCCAGAATAACAGATTTGTTGGAAGGGACCTTGGACGTCTTCTAATCTAACCCTCTGCTCAAGCAGGAAACCTTATCACTTGAATACCTCCTCTCTCCTAATTAAGAATTTGCACACACACACCAAGCAAAATATTTTACCTATATGATTTTCAGATAATAATGCAATCCATGATAGTACATTTTTCCCACTATTGATCTAGCCTAAGCACTAAGGGTCCAGATCAGGACATCCAACAGAATTAAACTCACCATCAATTTGATTCAGAATTCCTTCCTTTTCCTGTCATGCAACAGTTCAGTTTTGAATTGAAGTGCTTATTTGGGAGGTTGGTGTTTAGCCCTCTCTGATCTCTACATGGTGATCTAATCCAGATTGGGACCAGGTTTGTTTCCTCTATAGTAATTTAAATAATCAGAATCAGCTACTTGCTATATAAATAATCTAATGCTTAGTTTAACCATCATTTTCTCCTTGTTCCCAGTTTTAAATTTATTCCATAACATTTCTGCATCAGTTTGCAATTTTTTAAAAAGTTCAAGTTGGTTGTGCTTCATGTACATTTCTGCTAATATGTTTTGTCTATGCTTCCCAATATATGCCTTTTTGCAAGCAATTTCCTCCAATATAAGTCCATAAAGTACATCTTGAGTTAAACTGGATGACTACAGGGAATAAGTGCATCTCATAAAACAAATAATATATAATTCTAATTCTAAGGGTAATTTGCTGCCTTTTTCTCTGTTGCTCATCTGTTTTAGTGGTTCTACAATGAATATATTTTATATAAAAGATGAGCAGTTATCTAAGCATATGTTGTTTTATCATCTGGCATTCCTGCCTCAGATCATCTCATATTTGTTGTAGTTTTTCAGCATGGATAGTCCAGAGCAAATGTGCTGCCTTGAACTCCTGGATTAAAAATCTGATACATAAATAAATACGTCTCAGAGCAAAGAAATCCAGATTAAAATCTATACATTCATGGTTCAGATCATCACATGTTTATTGTAGTACATAGTCCAGAGTGAGTGTGCTACCCTGAACTTCTGACTAAAGTTCTGATACGTTTATTTATTTATAAACCTCAGAGTAGATTAAAATCCATCTGTACATTATTCTTGTTGCATTAAATGCAACATGACTATATGTTTGTACTGTTAATAATAACAATTATATAACTACTATACATTTCAATATGATCATATTTACAAAACCTCCCTGTATGTATGCTGATATCTTATGTATATCATGTATGTATGTATGTATGTATGTATGTATGTATGTATGTATGTATGTATAAGAAATATTAAATAAATAATATTAAATATTGTTATTAATATTTAACAGTATTAAATAAATTCATAAGAAATATCAAAGATGTATATAGATGTATGTATACAAAGATGTATATAGTAACACTGGTTACTAGGTGACAATAGGATATTTATGGAAATCTCAAAACAAGCAAGTATGCTTTTAATTGGTGGCAGAAGCTGTGCATGATGGAAGCCCTCTTAATTTTAATGGGGAGGCCACTCTATATAATGTAGGTGCATCATCAGGAATCAACAAGCTGTGATACCATAAGTGTGAGACTTTACAGCTGGCTTGGCAGTAAATCACAGATCTCCAGATGCTTAATCCTTAATTAGCCCTTGGCTAGACTCCAAGACATGACTTGACTAGTTTAGAATCTTTATTGTAGATAAAAATCAATCTTGAAACACAACTGTTGATAGCCCACTTCAGTATAAAATAATTATATTTTATGTATCTCTAGAGTCCAAAATAAAAACTCTAGGCTTTTCCGCCCACGGTTCTGAGTTAACTGCTATTCAACCAATCTCTCAAAGGCTTTTGTAGGCATCTGCTTGCATAAAAGTTTGTCTAATTTGGCACCTGCTGGTTCTTGCTTTCCCACTTTCAGCTCTTACATTAAGTAAGGCATTCTGTGCAAACTGTAAAGAGCAAGACATCTCTTTAAAAATAAAATAAAAAAGGATTTCAAGAAAGGAGGTGGAACCTTGAGAAACATGACAGAATTTGAAATACCTATATGTAATCAAGATCACTTATTAGGACATGTATTTTAAATTATTATAAAAAAATTAATATTGCAAGTTATTTCTTGCCATCTTTGCTCCAGATAAAGGTGCATACTTTTTGTTACCCTTATGCTGAATATTGTTTTATATTTGATATATTAGCTTATTAATGTTGCATTGTAAACAGCCTCAGGATGCTTTGACATAGGAAGTAGCAAAGGAGGCTACAGGGACAGTTATTGACAGATTTAGCCATTGGGCCTATTCCTGCGTTATACTAACTAATATGTGTAATGAAGATCTGTGTAATGAAGATGGCATTGTGATCTGTAGTCTCCAGATAGACTTCAGAGGCATGGATGATATAAATCGGTAAAGTGGTAATAGGAAAATGGAATATTGGTTACCAGTATGCTTCTGATGCAGTTCAGGGTGTTGGTGATCACCTTAAAGCCCTTCATGGCATGGGTCCAGATTACTTGAGGGATTGTCTCACCTCACTGAGATTGGCCCGTACCACTCGTGCTGGCAGAGGAGGCATGCTGTGGTTCCTGTCAGCCCAATTATTCCGGCTGGCAGGATCCAGGAGGAGAGTTTTCTTTGCTGTTGCTCCTGCCCTCTGAAACATCTTCCCCCCCTGATGTGAGGTTGGCCCCAATCCAACTATCTTTTCATAAGGGCCTAAAGACCTAGCTTTGCCAGTCGGCTTGGGGACCTAGTGAGTGAACACCTCAATGGAATGATTAATAATATATCCCACCTCTACTCCATCCCGCCCCACCTTCCCCATGTGTCTTTGGTCTTAATGTTTGATTTTAACTTTTTATGTTTTAACTTAGATGTAAACCACTTAGAGTTATCCTGTGGTAAGATGGGTGGCCAATAAATTTTATAAGTAAGTAAATATTCCACCTTGCTCTTTTGGTCTATTGACAGCAAAGCAATAACAATGTTATTTTTATAATACTTTAGAGTACATGATAATAACTTTTTCTGGAATTTTAAGACCATGAAGGGTGTCCTTTCATGGGAGACTGTTTTTATAGAAACAAGATGAGTGTGACAAGTAGCAAAATACATATTTCCAGAAGACAAATTGCTCTTCTATTTTAGAATCCAATTGAAATTTTTGTGGGGCTCAAAGGCATTCCTACACATAAATACGAATATAAAAGTAGAGGATGGTGCTTCCTAGTTAATTTTTAAAAGGCAATTAAAAGAGGGGACCTTGTAGGAATCGAGGAGGTGTTTCCGGGCATGTTGGGGCTCATGAACATTGCATCAGTGTCCCCTGCTTTAGAATGTGCAGTCTTTCAAATGCCACGGTCTCAGACAATCAGGATCATCATCCACAAATAATTGAAGTTGAAGAGGGCTGTGTAAAGCAAAAATATAGTACCTTGCTTTAAATCAGATATTACCTCAGAATAGTTGCAAGGGAATTTCTAGATTTCGCAGCTTGGAATATATTTTGAATGGAGCTAGCAGGCCAAATAAGACCAAAACCCCATTCATTCAATCAATTATAACTGTGTGGCTGTTTTTAAAAGAACATCACAGGGGATCCTCAGTACCGACTGAGAACTTAGTGTAAGGATAGGGGGGAATTTAATCAGTTCCCGGTTCTTTTTGCATTGGAAGCAGAAATCATCTTCTGTTCACTTCATTGGAAGCTCTCCCCCCCCCCCCAGAGTGCAAGTAGAATTCATGGAAGGAATCCCACAATTCTCATTCGTGGTCATTGTGGGCTCCTCTAAAGCACTCTGTTGGTCCTCAGGGAGGTCTATGTTCATTGTGTTCATTGACAGGAAGAGGGGCTGCAGGAGTTCTTGTGGACTTCAAATTCTGAAGGGAGATGAATAATTCCCCTGCTAGTGGTATAAGGTTTTCCAAAGAAATTAAATATAGTATATTTCAGACATTGGTACATTTTTTCACAATGCTGTCAGAAATATAACAAAAGATTCATTTGTCTATTGTTGTCTGGAGAAGACAAAAGTTGCTAACTCAAGTTATTAATCCACTCAGACTTTGAAAACTCTGATCTTTAGTTGTAACGTTTTCAAGAGAAATTAAAGACATTTCACGCGCACATATTGCTTTCCCTGCCTCCCATTTTGGCAATGCAGCGAAAGAGAGGCTCTTTGATTATAATATATGTAGCTTCGGCAAGGTGAATGCATGCAGTGAGAGACAATTGCAGGAATAATATTTTTGCTGCTGGCATTAAATCCTAAGAAGACCCTTTTTCGCTTGCTTAAAAATGGCTTGCAGCAACTTCTTTCCTATTGGCACATTGCTGGTTTTAAATTCCCATCAAATATGAATTATTTCACCCAAGCTTTGCACACACAGAGAGAAAAGTCCTGTTTATAATATTGGTAATATTCATATTCAGTTTTTCTTTAATTGCCTATTTCCATGTAAAGTATGACTTACGTTTAATGGGTACAAAGGTATTGGAAATATTGGAGGAAGAAGGAAAAGAAGAGAGAGAAAGTATGTGTAGGTAGAGATGAACTGTAGCTGAAAATATATTGTGATCCAAGTAGACCAGTTAAAGAGAACAGGTGGCAGATGATTGGAAAAAATCAGTGCCTGGGAACATAATACAGGAAGTCCTCGACTTACAGCAGTTCATTTGGTGACCGTCCAAAGTTACAACAGCACTGAAAAAAGTGACTTATTACTGTTTTTTACACTTACAATTGCAGCATCTCCATGGTCATGTGGTTAGTCCCCACGTTGATGTGATCAAAATTCAGACACTTGGCAACTGACTCATATTTATGACAGTTGCAGCAACCCAAGATCATGTGATCACCTTTTGCGACCTTCTGACAAGCAAAGTCAATGGGGCAGCCAGATTCACTTAACAATCATGTTACTAATTTAACAGCTACAGTGATTCACTTAACAACTGTGGCAAGAAAGATTGTAAAATGGGGCAAAATTCACTTAACAACTTAGCAACAGAAATTTTGGGCTCAATTGTGGTTGTAAGTCGAAGACTACTTGTATTCAGCTGGAATATAGAGTAAATAACTGGTCCTTATGAAGGAGAAATAGATAAGGATGCAAGAGGTAATCCTGTGTGGAATTCCATGGGAGCAAAGTGACTTGACTTACCAAAGCAGACTGCCATTGCATGGACAAGGAGCAATAAACAAAGTTTAGTAGGGCTCAAAGATGTCCATTGACATCTTGCTCAAAGATGTCCATTGACAAGAGGAAGGGCTGCAGGAGCTTTTGGGGTCATCCAATTTTGAAGGAAGGTGAATAATTCCTCTGCTAGTGGTACAAGGTTTTCCAAAGAAACTTAAATAGGTTTCAGACATTGGCATTTTTTTCAACATATAAAAGTGTACGTTGAAAAAAGATGCATCAACAAATACCGGTAATCATATATTTAGCAACAGCTTGCTTGAGAAAGCTTTAAGGAATGGCATTTTTACTGAAAAATTATTCTTATTATACCAAATCAAAAAATGAATGCCTTGGTGGTATTTAACCTTCATGGCAGTTTCTACTTTGTGTTTTATATCTGTAGCTACAGTCAGAAGTTAAGACCGTTTCTTTGCTGCCTGATATTGCAAAAGTGGAAAATTAAAATGTCTAATAGGGACTGTGGACATCACCTTCCCTATTTTTAAATGATCCTAATTAAAGCTATGTTACATCTGTGCAGTCTTGCCATGGTTACAAGGCAAACATGGAGAAATAAATTGAATGTTCTTTATGAACTAAACCACGGGTGTCAAACTCGCCGCATCACATGACATGCTGCGACATATCGCGACTTTTTTCACATTGCCAGAGCTGGAGTGGGCGCAGCCTCTGCATGATGCAATCGGCCTGCAGGCCGGCAGTTTGACACCCCTGAACTAAACCATAAGAATTACAAACTTTCAAAAATTCATTCCCCAATCTAGTAACCTCCATATGTGTTCTACTATAATTCTCTGCAAAATATGAAGCATTGTAGAGAGAATCATGTTGACCAACATGAATTGAGAGATTAATTATAATACACATATTAACTTCAAAACCAGAGAGATGACGCATGTGTGACATGACTAATTCAAAATTATACTTAAAATGTTTTTTTAATTAACAGGGTATTTAGTATAGTAAAAACAGTTCTCTTAAATTCAGAAGGTTGTCAATAGGAACATAAACATTTTGAAATGGAAACTATGAAGCTTGTGGGAAACCACATGAAAATAACAGAGGCAGTTTACCTCTATATTTGCTTTAAAGCTATACTAGAAAGCTACAGTACAGAGTTTATTATACAGTTTTCAAAGCTGTCAAGATTTATGCTATGACTAATTAGAAAAAGTAAAAAAGAATCTCCTGTTGTTTGTTTGGTCACCTAGAAGCCAAAAGTGATGAAAGTATATCATTCTCCCATATTGAAAAATGCCCTCTTAATAGTTGTTTTTTGGAAGCAAAGGACATTATAAAATGATTTTTGTGCTGTAAAGTTGAGTTTCTTGGAAAGATCTAAAATATTGGAAAGAAGATGTTAGAAAGAAGAACCTTTGGTTTGATCCGCATCAAATTCTTCTTGTGTGGCTCTTTTTAAAAAAATAGAAAATTAACATAAGAGTTGTTTTAAGTTAATGAAAAACATATGGTTATCATTAGAATATGCATGTATATGTACACAATATAAATAATAAAAAGTGAAGAATCCCTCAACTGAGCATGACTCCTAGTGAGTACATGAACGTATCATGAAGCTTTCTTGGCCAACATACAGAAGTGATTTATGATTAACTTCTTCTGGAATGCTTTTTGGTTTATTCTCAATTTTGCCTATAGCTCCGAAATATCCTGATGGTCTCCCATCCAAGTCTGATTGCTTAGCTTTCTTGAGATTAACTAAGATTGCCTATATATTGTCACTTAAAATAAGTCGCTTCTGGGAAGAAGAATGCCATCTGTTCAATGTGTGATGCTCAAGCAGGCAGATATGCAACTTCTTGCAAGAAATGAATGGGTTCTTAGATTAATTAATATATTCTCTGGGTCACTCCCAATCATGTATGAGCTTATTTTGCATCTTGTACTGGCTTACGAAGCAAATATCTGCTTCCAATGATGAGTGATTTATATGCAGAAAAACTGCAGGCACCAGGCTGTTTATTTTATTCTCAGAGTTATTTGCCTGACTTACAGCAATTTTACCTTTTTTCTCTCCCCATTTTCCATTTCAAGCCTTGCTTCCATTTTCCATTCCGTTTCCAGATGTCACTCCCAATTTCTACCTGAATAATTATCTCAGCTAATGTGTTTCTACAAAATTGAGTGAAAAGCCACAAGGCCAGAGGGCATTTCATGACCTTAAGTCCTAAGGCATTCTGCTGGTCATTAATTGTCAGAGCTTTTTTCCCTCCTTGCAAGAGACTCTCAGTTTTTCTATCCTGAAGGTAAAAAGGCTTTGGGGGGGAGGGAATTGCAATTTAGCATATTTCAGCTGCATCGAATAAAAAGAGCTGTAATGCTCTATACTCACCAATTAAATGAAAAATTGATTTGATTATAATACATTAAATATTATTACACTCTGAAATTCTGTTTCAATACTCTTTCAAATTGTCAAAACATACCAAAGAAATCTTATATTGAGTTAAGTCATTGCTCAGCTTTGTTCAGTATAGTTTCCAGTATAGTTAAACCACAACATCACTAATTCCCAACCAAGCTAGGCTGAATGGGAATTATGGGAATTGTGGTCTGTACATCTGGTGAACATCAGATTGAGGAGGATTACGCTGATAAACCACCGTTATTGAGCATTTTTTAGGCGAAGGGTTGGGTTCCAGCCCATCTGGAATTAGCCAGGAATTGAACTTGGAACCTTAAACATGCAAATCATATATCAACATTGAAAAGAATAATGGATTGGGGAGGAGGGGACAAGATGCTGAGATACTACTTTCGGAACTTCCACACACTATGGATTTTTCCTCAAAGCCCCACTGATCATTCGGATAAAGCCAGAAATGCAATTTCTTGCCACAAATGAATGGGTTTTTGAATGGAAACTCTGTGGACACAAATTTTCCAGATGCCAGTTCCTCAGAATATGGCATTCACATGGTATTCAATCAATGAAAAGGTTTAAAATATTTAATCAGTGGAACAACTTGCTTCCAGAAGTTGTGGGTGTTCCAACACTGGAGGTTTTTAAGAAGAGATTGGACAATCATTTCTCTGAAATGGTATAGGGTTTCCTGCCTGAGCAGGGGATTGGACTAGAACACTTCCAAAGTCCCTTCCAACTCTGTTGTTCTGTTATTCTATTTTTTTATGGTTAATAGAGGAGGGAAAAGGTAATAACTTTCAAAAATATTCATGCAGATAGTCTTCAACGCTTGTTGGTGAAATCACTTCATAATCTTACATTGTACTGTATATGTTGACAGAAGAATTACATGGTCTGTAGGATACTTTTAGCCTTTTTTAATATTATAGGAAAAAATGCATTTTCCCAGAAACATATTTGAATGTTTTTTCATACAGGTAAGGTAAAGAGGAGCATAGAAGGGAAATATATTTCACTATAATATAGGGGCAAACTGAACATGATGGTGAGTGTCATAATCTTGTATTTATATCTCTGACATTTTTATCTTCATTAGAGGAATTCTCCTCTTGACACCAATGGGATTATTTCTTTCAGTGGAGTTGGGCAGATCCATCAGGGTAGCATCCAAAAGATTCTCTGAGAGTTTTAATTTTGCTTTGCCACAAAGTAACTTGTGTTTTAAAAACAATGGCTTTTTTTTTTAACTTTCTAGCATTTGGCCAAGTGAATTCAACTTACTTTTTCTACACTTAGTCTAAATACTATTTTAACTCTTCATCTTCAGAATATGAAGGGTTAAGTTTCAAAGACATAGAGTCCAAAATAAGTAAAATGTAACACAATATTATTCTAAAATACCATCACAATAAAAACAAATCAAAACATAAAAGCAGCAGAGCAAGCCAGCATAACACTTGAGCAAATATGTTTTTACTGCCACCCCAAAATAACAGTGGTTTCCTGGTGAGTTTCAGAGGAAGGTCATTTTAGAGGCAGAAGTATTCCCACAGAGAAAACTATCTACTTAGTTTTCATATAATTGGCTTCCACTAGTGAAGAAACTCAGGGAGAAGTATCTAGAATTGTACAGGTAGATCAATAGATCTTAGCGAGGCTGTGGTATCAGCAGCCCTTCCAATTTTGCTGAACTAAAACTCCTGACTATTGGCCATGGTGGTTGATCTCAGTTGGCATACAGGTAGTCCTCAAATTACGACTATAATTGAAACCAGAAATTCGATTGCTAAGCAAGGCGATAGTTAAGTGTCGATTTTTAAGTGTTAAGTGTCGTAATTTTACGACATCTAAAAGCTATATGAACATACTCATCTTAAGCACAAGACCAATAAAAATCACAAAATATGTCTAACTAGGAGAGCATACAGGAAAAAAGGAAGATATAACTACAAAGCTTCTAAAAGGGAAATGTTAAGATGATTGATCTATCCTTAGGGCACCCAATATATATATATGCACCACTGTGGAAATGATTGTAATAGAAATGGCAACCTCTTAGTTTCCTTTACATTAGCCCTGAGATCTGATAAAATACCTATATGTGACTAGACCAGTCATACATGATATTGAATTGTTGGCATATGGAAATCAATTGGTTGACTAGAAGAAATTATGACTTGTTCATTCCTATTGGTAATAACTTGGATTCATACTAATTGCAGATGTGGCTTAAGCCAAAATAAGGGACATAGTCCAAAATGACCATTTTCTAACTTTTCTCTCTTTGAAGCATTCTCCCTTATCTCTCCATCCTTTGACTGAAGGCTTATAGTAATATCTCTTGACAAAGGTTGGTTTGTAGAGGCCTTCTGAAATTAAGTTGAGGGAAGCTTACTGTAGACAGTGATGAACTATATCAGGCATGTCAAACTGCCGGTCCGTGGGCCAGATGCAGCACGCCAAAACCGCACCCACCCCATTGCCGACAATGGGGGAAAAGTCCCGATACGTTGCACGACGTCATGTGATGTCGCGAGTTTGACATGCCTGAACTATATAAATCAATAATCTGACTCGGGGTATGAAGCAGCTTCCTATTAGATTGCAAAGGCTGAAAAGCATCTTTGAATAGTAACCAGAAAATTATATGAACACTTGCCAGTACATTGCTTATAACACATGTGCTCATCATTGCTTTAATATCTCTTCCCCCCAATGCACTATACCCGAGACTCTTGAAACATTCAGTTTGTAATCATAGGATTATCTTTTGCCAGCCCATTCAGTGCTTTGGAGTTGTCTCTTCTTTCTTACTACTGAAGTTAATCTACATTTGAGAAGCTGCATGAAAACTACTTTAATCATTAAAATATTTTCAGATACATAGTTCAAAGGCTGGGTAATAAGACCAAGATAACATGGTAGAAAACATCCAGATTTTTAGAAAACCAATTCTTAAATGCATGCCCTTGCTATAATCCTTTCCTTCATCAGTTGAAACATCTCCATCTATCAATCATGTGGCTTTAAATAGCAACTGAAATGCTGCACAGTTGATGAAAGAGGTAACAGATTGTGTACAGCACATTAGCAGTATATCTTTCTCTTAAGGCAAGTTGCTAGTCAATTAGGAATTTGTAAAATCCATAATTTATAATTATTGCAAGTTTCAAAAGAACTGATATTAAACTGTTATTTGCAAACAACTTTGTTAAATGTCTGAAGAATAAACTAAGGGACACAGTTATTTTATCGTACAAAAATGAGTTGAAGAAAGCAATTCAATATAAAAAAGTTTTAAAACCATTTAATATTAAGGACAGAACATTTGCTGACCAGTTTGGGCTGATAAGGAAACACCCCTTGATAGGGTATAAAATACCAATGGAAAAACATTGGGGAAGTAAAGTATATGGTTTGAATACAGGAGGGCTCTATTCATGCCCAGTTAAAATCATAAGAAAGCAAACTGAGACAGACAAATCTGTTTAGATCGTTCTGTACTGATAGGTCTACATGTACTTATTCAAATAACTCTTTTTTTCTCTTTCCCCACTTTTGTAAAAATCAGCATAAAATTTTACTTTTCAGTTGTTCAGTTGTGTTTTGAACATGCTGTATTTATTGATGTTGAATCAAGCATTGCTATGCAGGTAGATATCAATTAGATGCCTATATTAGTTACCTTGAATGTGATCATAAAACTTTTGAACTGCTGATCAGCTAAAAGCAAGTGTGTTTGTTTGTAAGTGTAAAAGTGTGTTTGTTTGTAAGTGTACAATCAGTTTGTAAGTGTAAAAATCAGTGTAAAAATCAGCATAAAATTTTACTTTTCAATTGTTCAGTTGTGTTTTGAACATGCTGTATTTATTGAATCAAGCATTGCTATGCAGGTAGATATCAATTAGATGCCTATATTAGTTACCTTGAATGTGATGATAAAACTTTTGAACTGCTGATCACCTAAAAGCAAGTGTGTCTGTTTGTAAGTGTGTGAAAGAGAGAAAGAGAGAGAGAGAAGGCTAATGAATTAACCCAAGTTGAAGGAGGCCTAATGCATTTACCATCTCCATGCTTTTGCAGAATATTTAAAAAGTCTCTGTTCAGACTCTCTTAAGCCTTACAATTTGGAGATCTATGATGGCAGATTCCAGTGGATGACACATTACAGTTGATAGTCTCCAGATCTGCTTAGAAGTTGCAATGAGACAGAAGGGCCTCTTGATGGCTAGTCTGACTGTGATGCAAACCTCTCTGTCTCTAGAGGTCAGCCATTTCCTAGACTTCTTAGAAAAAAAAACTACGCACAGTTCACAGAAAGCAATCCAGTTCTTTATTTGAGTCTTAAAGTCTACTGAACAACACAGTTAAGCACTTGTACTTAGTTGTAAAACAGTTCTGCTCTGTTGAAAGTCAATGATATTAAACCAATGTGCTTGGATTAAGCAGCTACAAATTTGTCTATTTATGACATAAGGGAAATTCATTCCTGATACACTGGTCCTGGCATCCAGATATAGGCTTTGGATAAAGGAAGGACACTTTTATAGAAAATTAAATATTGCTGAAGCAAGTAAAAGATTGTGACTTGCCAAGTTTTTTTATACTGACAACAGGCACAGAGTATTTTTGGACATGCATAAATGGATTTATATAAAATTCCTCACTTGTTGTTTAGACAAAAAGATGTGAGTCTGAAAACACTATTTGGCCTTTCCTATTATTTATAGCTCAGCCCACCAGTTCAGTTTCCTCAGAACTGAAGAAGCTTCTTGGATGAGAAGCTAAATGTTTTAAAGGAAAACATAAACAAGAAAGTTCAATTGCCTTTTGGGAAAGCTCATCCCATCCTTTGCCAGTTTAGACCCCAATTCACAAACAAATATATTATCTCATAAGCTTTAGTAGGTCTCAGACCATTTCACCTAATCCATGGAATATTTTCTTGAGAAAGAAGTATTGGTTATATTTACATGCAGTTTTCTGTAATGAATATAAAATTCTGCAATGTTCTTTGTTCTATTCAGACTAGATTCACACAACACATTTGTTGTTGAATTATTCCATTAATGTGGATTAATGTGCTAAGCCATAAACCTAATCAAGATTAATACATTGTGCAAACACAACTGCTAGATTGTAAGGATCTGGTCTGATAATTAATTAACACAAGACAATGCATGGATTCTTAAAGTAACCAAGCATTGTCTTGTTTGCACAATGTTCTAAGCCATAACAAACTAATCAAGATTAATACATTGTGCAAACAGAACTGCTAGTTTGTAAGACTTAGTCTGATATGCAAATAAAGCTCAGCATTTGCCAATTTATATCCCTTAACTATTCCACATAGAATCTTTCTGATTAGGTTAGGTTAAGGGGGGAAGTCCTTTACTTGTATTCATATAATATGAATAAAGTGGATATATACTTCCGTTACAGGGGCATGGAAGGGGGCGTGCCCCTTGTGGATATCTGCCCACCAGGTTTCTTAGCATTCCATCAGCCAAGGACCCGGGGAAGGGGCGGTGGGGTAGCGGCCATTATAAAGGAGAGCCTTTGTCCGAGGGAGACCACTGTGCCTCAGATAGACGGTGTGGAGTCCCTCCTGGTGAAATGGGGACAAGGGGTTCAAGTGGGT
>NW_015386853.1:551244-605473 GCF_001527695.2 Protobothrops mucrosquamatus | reverse complement strand
CTCCGAGACCGCCTTCTGCCGCAGATTACCTCCCATAGACCGGTACGCTCCCACAGAGCGGGCCTCCTCAGGGTGCCGTCGGCCAAACAGTGTCGGCTGGCGACCCCCAGGGGGAGGGCCTTCTCTGTGGGAGCCCCCACCCTGTGGAATGAACTTCCCCCAGAGATCCGGATTATTCCGGATCTCCCCTCCTTCCGCCATGCCCTCAAGACATGGCTTTTCCATCAAGCGGGATTGGCCTAGGGGGGGGATTGTATAGGGATTTTAATAGGGATTTTATAATTTTTCTAAAAATAACAGGCTTATTTAATATATATTTTAATTGTTTTTAGATATTTATTGTATAGTTCCGTTTTTATTGCCTGTAAGCCGCCCTGAGTCCTTCGGGAGAAGGGCGGGGTATAAATTAAAGTAATAAATAAATAAATAAATAAATACAGAGATATTAAGGATTATACGGTATATACACTCCTGAAATGTATTCATCATAAAGAAGATTTTAAAATGATATATTATAAATGAATACCATATGATAAAAATAACCTGCTTTGTTAGATAAATATATTTGGAAAAGTCATGCAAATTAAGTGAATATCAGTGGAAAGAACTGTTATTTTGAGATTTTAATATTTTCTCCATATATTCTGTAGCTATAATAGCAGCCTGTGGTAATTGTTGGTACCACAGTTGTATCAGCACCCATATCCTTCAGCAGGTATGGGGAGAGGGATAGTTCTACCCATTATTAAGCTATCTATTTTGCACAAATGCCTGTATTTAGAAAAGGTGGCTTGTTATCTCAACATCTTGACATATTTAAATAAATTAGCATTTAAATAAATTAGTTCTTAACTGTTTCAAGTTTTAAATGTTCCATATTAATTATGTGTATGCCATTAGTTGAAAATGAAATTGCTCAGAATCTTGTTCAAGTAGATTCATTTTCAACTATCTATCCATCTTTAACAATGAAGATACCAAAATAGTAGATAGCTTCTGCTTTTTAAAAGCAACCATCAATAGTAAAGGCACAAGCAGTCAAGAAATATGCAGCCCACTAGCATTTTGTAGAACAATCAGGAAGGCCTTGGAAAAGATATTCAGATGCCAGGAGATCAGACTAGTAGAGGCAATGTTATTCTTTGTGACACTCTATGGAAGTGAAAGATAGACTTTGAAGAAGCAGGGTAGAAAGATTGTTGATGTTTTTGAAATGTGATATTGATAGTTGTGTTCCTGAGAATACCACGAATAAACAACAACAACAACAAGCAGATGGGTCATGGGACAATTCAAGCCAGAGTTTTCACTCAAAGCACAAATGATGAGGCTCAAATTATCCTACTTAGACAGATTATGTGAAGAAGGCTGTAAATGTGAAGAATGCTGGAAAAAGTATAAGGCAGTGATGGCGAACCTTTTAGAGACCGAGTGCCCAAACTGCAACCCAAAACCCACTTATGTATCATCGAGTGCTGGGTGGGTGTAGCCCATGGGGTGGGTGTGGCCCATTGGGTGGGCGTGGCTGCGGTGGTAATGGCAGACTGGGTAATGGCAGACTGGGTGGGACTGAAAAGTTCAATCAATCAAATCCAACCTTGCGAGATCTTTTTTTTTCCCACGAGAAGTTGAAATTGATTGATTGATTGAACCTCTTTTTTTGCACATGGCGGAGGGAAAAGGTTTTATAAAACCCAGCTGAAGGCCTAGGACTGGGGCGAGGGTATGCGTGCCCACAGAGAGGGCTTTGTGTGCCACCTGTGGCACGTGTGCCATAGGTTTGCCACCACGGGTAAAAGGTAAAGAGAAGGTAGATGGACTCAGTTACAAACCACTTACAGCTTTATTGCAGGCCAACATGGCATTAAGTAACATAGACCCATCCCCTTGGATATTCTGAAAGGGTTTCAAGACCTGGTTATGTAATCAGATCTGGAACCAGAGATTTCGCTAGATGGCTCCACTGTTGAGGGGAGCATTTTTTATTCACTTGGATTGTATTTTTGAGATTTGGGGGATATTTATTACTCTGCTTTTTTATATTGGTATTTACTGCTTTTTGTACACATACCCACACCCACACACTATCGTTGTGGACTGCCCAGAGTCACCATTCGTAAAATTGGCAGCTATATAAATGTGATAAAATAAAATAATAAAATAAAATAAAATAAATAATATAATAAAATAATAAAATAAAATAATAAAATAATAAAATAAAATAAAATAAATAAAATAATATAAAATAATAAAATAAAATAAATAAATAAAATATAAAATAAAATAAAATAAAATAAAATAAAATAAAATAAAATAAAATAAATAAAATAAAATAAAATAAAATAAAATAAAATAAAATAAAATAAAATAATAAATAAAGAGCTGCAGTACAGAGCTGCTAAAGCTTCAGATTTGGGGCTGAACATGGGAATCAGAACCACCTTCCCTAGGAGTGGCCTGCCCCTGTCTTCTTCATATTTCCCCCTGCCTGCCACTACTAATGAAAGCTGGGATTTTCAGTTTTAAATTTGACTGTACTTGCATTTGAATGTCTTTTTAAGGAATCTTCAGAGTTTTCTTTTCTGCAATTATTTTATATTTAATGAGGTTGGCCATTTTGATAGGCAGGCTGGCCGGCAGGCAATAAATAGTTAATGAAACAAAATAAAATTTAAAAAGAATTTTTTCTCAGATAAGAAAAGCCATTTAATAACTTTGGATGCTTTTGCTCATAGCAATTTCATAGCTGTGGTCTGCAGCCCCCAGGGGCTTGGCACACGAAGCTATGCTTGGCAGGCTTTCCTATAGACTCATCAAGTCTGAGTCAACCATGGTCAGTTGCTGGCCTGCATAATTTTAGCAATTCTTGTTAAAGTCAAGACCTTGAGAAGAAAGGGGATGACTGGTTTGGGCATGTGGGAGTTTTCCCAACATTCTGGGGAAATTATGTATATATATAAAGTTTAGACTTCAAATAGACCATTCAGAATCCATAAGATTGAAGTTAGATATCATTTCAAAGTAGTTCTCAATCTACCTGTTAGTCCCTATCTATGTTTAACTAAACTTATTTGAAAGCAGAACAGACATCTTTGGATGAGATTCTTCCTACTCCTACACCACAATTGTGTTCCCCCTCCCCCAACCTCACCTAGTACTGCTCCAAAAGTTTACAACTCTCCAGAACTGGACCGGAAGCTTATCTCTACTTGTGCAACATTGGATTGCATTTGTTTTATATGTATTTAAGTAATACTGTAATCATATCTACAGAACTGTGAAATGAATTGTCCAAACACAAGGGACTTTCCTTCTACTCAGTATCTCAGAACTCAGTGCTACTGGCTTATTGCCAAATACATAGCTTTAGAGCTTGATTTCTTCTGATTTCTAATTCCTCATATTCCATACCAATACTGAATCTCTAGGGAGTCTTTGAAGCATCAGCCTTTGCCACCCAGACAACTGTTTGGAACCAGATTGTTGTTGTTGTTATTTTCAATAATTGTTTAAAATATTCTTTTCAACTACTTCACCCATTTCAAATCCTAAGGGTGGGAGAGAACTTGAGTAAACTATAGGCCACTAGAATAGTATCATGTATTTACAGGATTATTTTTCTTGGCATGCGGTTTAGGCTTTACATGCTATGTGGCTGAAACCAGATTAGCTTCTGGTGCTAAAGAATACTCACTAAGAATTTGCTAGCCCTGACGAATCATTGTATATGCTTACAAGTTTGTTATTTTAGTGTAATGATGCAAATTCTACAGATTGTTTCACCACTCCTGTAGTATTCTCTATTTAAGAAAGAACAACTGTGAGCGCTTATTTTTAGAATTTGCTCGGCAGCTGCTTCCAAACGAAGTCCACATTCCATGTGCTTCTCCGATGTGTAGAAATATGTTGTGTCACACTGATCTAAAGCTTTGTGCAACCTTTCTCTATTTCAGCTTTGGTTTGCATTTGTTAATGGATTCTCTGGACAGATTTTATTTGAGCGCTGGTGCATTGGACTCTACAATGTGGTAAGTGTTCTCCCCCCTCCACTTGATAATAGGCCAAACAGGGGATGGCATTCCAGGGTTGTTCATGTCTGTGCAGTGTATTTCATCTGATCCTCTCTATTGGGCTATTTTACTTAGGCTTGCTGGCCAGTAAATCTGAACAAAAATAGAAAGCTTTTGCTTTTATTCCTAATCTGAAATAATTCTTTAAAAATGTAAATAATTCTTTTAAACCTAGCAAATGCCTCCACAATTTATGGCCAATCAAGTACAAGTGGCCCTGTCAACTTTCAACTGACTTGACAATCAAGCAGGGGACAACAGGATATGGTTCAATTGTCTTTTGAATGGAATTCTACTTTAACTCTAAAGTAGGCAACAGTTCAGATAAGACTTAAGATAAGATAAGATAAGATAAGATAAGATAAGATAAGATAAGATAAGATAAGATAAGATAAGATAAGATAAGATAAGATAACCTTTATTGTCATTTTTATACTGTGGGCACAATGGCACACATCAAAAATGAAATTTAGTTGCCCGCTCTCAAAGTGAAACACATACATGACACACACCTAAACATACTATGAACATACTATGAAGATACAGAAGGATAGGCTCATTTCCAAGGCTCAGAGACTGCATTGAACAGCCACAGTTGAGGTCACCAGAGAGTGGAATTGTCACAGAAATTGACAATACTAATTGGGCAGATGGATGCATTTCAAGAATTGGAATGAAAGTGGCAAACCAAGATTTTCCTACTTCTTAAATAGAGGACTGGCTCTTGAGAGCATTTTAATAGAGGATATGCAGTCATTTTCTCTGATATGTAACTATACATGCTGATGGCTCATTTTTACTAGCTGAGTCAGCTGTTGTCACATAATTATCACATAGTTATCCTAATGTTTTAATAATAATATTTTAATATTTAATAAGAAATCTAATTTAGTTGATATGACCCCACTCAGTGGAGAAGACACTGGAGACACAACATTTTGTCATGCTTGATTAATTCATGATTAGACCAAGAAAACCAACCACTAAATGTTATTATCAATCTCAAATAAGCCTAAACTAAGCATAATCCACCAAATTTCTGGTATAAATATTTACCATCATAAATATATTTCAGCTCAACACTAATAGAAATACAATATTCCCAGAAAACATGAAAATATTGTCTTATTCTAAGATACTCATGCAATTTTTCTAAAACAAAGGAAGCCTAACACTAACACTAAGCTCTCCCAAATGACAGTCCAAATATTTGGTATCCTGCTATACTCAGTATAAATTTGTCTACCGCAAAACATTAAAAAATGGTCAAGTCTGAATAGTAAATATTACCATTAACCTCAAGGAAGCCTAAGTAAATATTCAATCCTATCTTCAATCTAAACCTTAAAACATAAGGTTATCTTTAATGATAAAAGTTAATCCTGAATCTAATGTAATTCCCAATTTTATTACCAAGTTCAAGAAAACCTAATTCTTCCTCCTACAAAATGACAATACAAATATTTAAACTAAGAATCACTCAACACTCTATAGAAGCCTTAATTTAAACTTAACATTGTTTTGATTGAATATGTGCCATTTAGTTGGTGTCAACGTGGATAGATTTGCTCTGTGACAATCAGTCTGTAAGCTAGTATTTTAGATCTTCCAATGGTGCACTCATCACTACTATAAGTGAGTCCATCCACTTTGCTGCTGGTCATTCTCTTCTTCTCTTTCCTTCCCTCTTTCCCAGCATTATAGGCTTCTCTAGAGACCTAGGTCCAACGTATAATACAGTATAATGTATCTGAATTATACCGTATTTGAACCTCATAATTTGCACCTCAAACGAAAAATCTGGGTTGATTTGTCTGCTGGTCCTTTTGTTTGTTTCTTACTAAACATAAAATTTCAAGTGAATCATTAATCATTCATTCATTGATTCATTCATTCATTCGCTGTAACTAATCTCCATATCCCTTATCCAAGGATGCACCATATGCACAGAAGATATATATTGGATTTTACTATCAGCATCAAGGAAGCATTAATGTACTCCTATCCTTAGATAAGTGCCAGTATAAATATTCAACCTAAAAGATCCTGCATGCACAATTCTAAAAGCACATACTAAATTTTTCCACTAATGTCAAGGAAGCAGAACCTTAATCCTAACCTCTCAGAAATACCATTTTAAATATTTAACATAATACTCTCTTCAAACTCAGCCCTAATCCCATGTAAATATAAGGCTACAACTAACTATAAAAAAAAACCTGTTCTGGATCAGAATAGCACATATTAAATATTCCTCAAGGAAGCTGAACCCTAACACTGACTTATACAGAATACCAATAGAAAAATTCAATCTTAAGATCATTCTATACTGATTCTAAATCATAATTAAGTTGAAAAATTACCACTAAGTATAAAAAGATTCCTTGGTTTCAAAGATACATTAAACTATATCTTGGGAACTACTATACAACTATTAAGTGATCATAAATCTTGGAAAAGCCAAATACTGGCCTAACCTACTCAGAATAACAGCAGAAAAACTCTAATTTAAAACTTGGAGTACACTATGCATAAAAAACTCACTCTGGGTGTAATGTATATATTAAATTTTAACATAAATTTCAAAGAAGCCTAATCCTAACTGTAATCTCACCAAATGCCAGGATAAATGTTGAGCCATAAAAATATTTCTGTATTCAATCTGAAGATAACTTAAAGCTGAGACTGCTACTAAACACAAGAACACTCACACTCACTAATTCTAACTAATAGATTAAATGTTACTATAAAATTCAAGCACACATGTATGCAGGTATATTTATCATATTTTCAAAATCGCTGTTCTCCTTCACAGAGGCATTCTGAAAATATATTAATTTTTTGTAATTCATCTCATAAACTTCATTAGTCTCAAAGATCTTTTTTGCTTTTGCTTCCTATGGACCAAAACTGTCCACTTGTCTGGAAATAATTAACAGGCAGGGAGTAAAAGAATTAATTTAACATTAATGGTTAAATGGTTTAGAAAACCATTTCCCAAGTAGTCCTCAATTTATGACTGTAATTGAACCCAGAATGATGGTCGTAAGTACAGTAAATGGGTTACCACATGACCGCACCCAATTTTACAACCTTTATTGCAGCAATTTTTAGGTATATGCAGTGGTTGTTAAACAAGTCAATTTTCTTCAATGGGCGTTTTTTGCCAGAAACCAGCAAAAACTGCCAAAAATCACAGTCTTATGACCATGGGATGCTGCAAATGGCCATAAACGCAAGGCAGTTGCCAAGAGTCCAAAGTGCAAAGGGGAAGGCAAATGTTAGAACTTTGAAAACAGCTCTGAGAAGGTCTGCTTTAACTTCAAATGGTTGCTAAGCAACTGTTATTAAATGAGGATTACCTGTCATGAAAGAAACTGAAGAGACAATCTTCACTCAGTTGCTATAAATGCCTTGAGCATTTATATTATTTCAAATACATGATAGCAGTAATCAATCTAGGCTGCTAAAGGTAGCTTAAAGTAGGGGTTCCCAACTCCCGACTGCAGATTGGTACCGGTCCATGGCCTGTTAGGAACCAGGCCACGCAAGCAGTGGGCAAATGAGGAAGCTTCATCAGTGCATGCACGGGATCTAGATTGTATGCAAAACCATCCCCTCCTCCCTCCCGACCGGCTCATGGAAAAATTGTATTTCACAAAACTAGTCCCTGGTGCCAGAAAGCTTGGGGACCGCTGGCTTAAAATGTATTCTGAATTGCCTTTGTTTTATAAGCTGTTGATTCAGAGGCCTCTTATTTTTTTTATTGAATAGAAGTCATGGGACACTTTCCTTCAGTCAGCTGCAGCCTTCTGCTTTGCTGTCTAGTACCATATAATAAAAACTTGCCTACTTCAGGCATCTAACTTAGATTCAGCACAACTGAATTTAGTAAAGCTGTTGATGTGGATTTTAACAATGTCAGGATTCTTTCCAGGTATGACGTATACTTTTCAACTTGTTTATAAAGTTAATGGTCTGTTATTTTTAATTACTGCCTTTGTTTTTTCTAGATTTTTACAGCATTACCTCCCTTCACCTTGGGAATCTTTGAACGATCCTGCTCCCAAGACAACATGCTTAGGTTTCCCCAGCTCTACAAAATTACTCAAAATGCTGATGGGTTCAATAGCAGGGTAAGAGGCAATGTTTACCTAGAGGGAAGGATTAAAAACAACAGGGCTATATTAGCTTAAAGCTGAAATTTTAATTTACAGCTGCTATTTCAGATTGAAATGATTAATCCTTAATGTTCATCCTTAATAAATGCTAGGTCTGGTAGGGGTAGTAAATCAGCTTCCAACTGTGAATGGTAATCATGGCACAACTCAACTGTGGTTTATCTAAACTGAAAGTAGATATTTATGATCTCCTCATAGCCCTAACAGAGAAGAAGGTCTGCTTGGTGGAAAGAAAAACAATGTTGACTACTCTTTGGTTTATGTGAATTCAGATTATGGGGGAAGATTACATGTAAAACAACCCTATCAGAAAATACTAATATAATTATATACCTAATAAAAAGTAAGAATTAAAAGGTTGTGAAATATTAAGAAATAGACAAAAGGGCATCATTATAGCTAAATGTTCTTGGTCCCAAAAGATTAATTGAGTAGATGTTGGTAAGACCTCTTGGAGAAGAATAATGCTACACCATCACTGAAAATGGATTGGGACAACTCACCGTATCCAACCCACCACAGGACAATTCACTGCAGGACAACTTGCCAAAGGACAATTCAACAAATACAAAAGTTAAATTAATTTCAATGGAACCGTGGCCAATAATAATAAAATAAAGAAGTCAATCCAGAAATAGAACAGAACAGAACAGAATAGAATAGAGCTGGAGGTCTTCTAGTCCAGCCCCCCCCCCCGCTCAAGCGGGAGAACCTATACCATCTCAGACAGGTGATTGTCTAGTCTCTTCTTAAAAATCTCCAGTGATAGAATGCCCATGATTTCTGGAGCTGTTCCACTGGTTGATTGTCCTCACTGTCAGAAAGTTTCTCCTTAATTCCAGGTTGCTTCTCTCTTTGATCAGTTTCCAACCATTGTTTCTCATCCTGCCCTCTGGTGCTTTATGGCAGCCCCTCAAATACCAGAATATTGCTATCATGTCTCCTCTATTTCTTCTTTTCTTTAGACTAGCCAAACCCAAGTCCTGCAGCCGTTCTTCATATGTATTTGTCTCCAGTTGCTCTTCTCTGAATTTTTCCCAAACTCTCAACATCTTTTTTCTGATATGATGACCAAAATTGGCTGCAGTATTCCAGGTGTGGTCTTACTAGGGTTTTATAAAGCGGTACGAATACCTCATGTGAACTTGATTCTATGTCTCTGTTTATCCAACCCAGGATTGTATTAGCTTTTTTGGCTGCTGCTGCACATTGCTGGCTCATGGTTAAGTGATCATCCACTAGACTAGCACTCCAAGGTCCCTCTCACAGTTACTGTTTTTAAGCCAAGTCTTGCCCAGTCTGTACTTGTACCTTTGATTTTTCCTGCCTAAATGTAAAACTTTGCTTTTCTCCACATTGAAACTCATTTTGTTGGATAGGCCCATTGTTCAAGTTTGTCTAGATCTTTTTGGATCCTGAGCTTGTCTTCTGGGGTGTTGGCTATTCCTGCCAGTTTGGTGTCATCTGCAAATTTGAAGAGTTCCCCTTCAATTCCCTCATCTAAGTCATTTATGAAGATACAAGAATTAGAATAATTTCGCTGAAAATGTGGTCACCAATAATAAATATAACTGAATGAAATTATTAATACAGCATTGAATTGTCCCACAGCGAGTTGGCCATGGCTAGTGGATTGTTGCAAGTGGGCCACAAGAAGTTGGCTGTGACACGTTGTCCTAGACCTCACAGAAAAGGCCTCTTCCTCATAAATATCTACATTTTGCAGAGGGGGTTAGTTGCAAAAAAAAAGGCTTAAAATCTTAATGGATACAAGTTAACAATCCAAGTTTCATATCATTAGCCATGAAAGACAGTCAAATGTCAGAAATAGTACAACTGCAGCATTATATACTGACATTTCTATCTGGAAATTCCAAATTATCTCACTTTACCAACAAACCCATGTTAAAAGATAATGGATGTCATCAAGCATTAGGCTGAGCAAGACCATGTTAACAGATAACTCATGTGGAACTCCAGTATATTGCTCCCTGGTCAGTGCTGTCACTGCTTGGGTTCCTGAAAGAAGAAATGCTCAAATCCATGTAGACACCTACATTTAAGAATAGGTTGAGCTTCCTTGTACCGAGGAAATGCAGTTTATACATTCATGCTTATATCTTTCTTATTCTTAAAGGCAGCTCAACCCTAGGAATAGGTACAAAATTTATGGTAATGTTTAGAATAATTTAAGCTTTGAATATTAACTTCTAAGAGCTGGTTCTCATTATCTTTTGAGCCACGGCAACTAGACTGTCTACAACATTGGCAGTATTTTGGCATCCAGCTGCAACAGGGTACCCAAAAATGTCTGCTTCATTTAGCATGTTGAATTGGCAGGAGTTACGCTTGCTAATTCCTTCCAAAGCATGATGACTCTCACTGGGTGAAATCCCCTCTTCCCTGCTAAAAGTTGAAAAGGTCAGGCATAGGGTTCCAAATTGGAATATTAACCATATACATTTATAAGAGCCTCTATGCTTACGTATGAATTAATATCTCTGTGTGTTCTTTTCACTAAGTTCCAACTGATTTGGTATTTGGCCATGAAATGTTCCCACACTTTTACCTGTTGCCTTTTCACCACTTCCTCTCAAGAGATTCTAGGAAAAATATTGAGATGACTTTATTGTTCCCTTCAGGTTATAGGTTTAAAAAGATGTTTCAGGGAGATACGCAGGTAAAGTTACACTTAATATTTTCTTTTCATATTTTGGAGAATTTCCTCCACTCTCAGTTTTCACTTTTTATTAACCTACTCTATCTAATAAAACTTTAGCAGTTCAGAGCTTAAGGAACAGAAAAGGTCTAAGATGGTGCTGCTTATAGTGGTTTAAGATTTCAAAAGATTGCATTTTTATGTGGGTTCTTAATGAACATAAAAATAGCGTAAGAAACTATGAGGACTGGATTTTGTTGTTTTGCATGTATCTTTCTGTCATCCTATTATTACAGAAATAAAGAGTAAACAGGATTGTTTTGAGTCTTGCTGAATATCTGAATTAGTTGCCTGGTCACTGTATTTTTACATAGCAATGTGTGTTTTAGAACGTACTCAAAAATTAGATGACAGTGATCAATGTGATTAAAAATATTTCTGAATGTGGTGAATGACTTTCAAAACTCAGCAAATTTAGGAAATAAAATTTTCATCACTGCAACAAGGTAAAAACTTTGTTTCTCTCACTAGATTTCAAGGGAACATTTGCTTGAATTATAAAGCAGATGGCAGTTTCTGAGAAGAAACGGTTGTCAAAACGTGGGGATAAAATAAAAGAATTAAATGTAACACAAGAGAGAGAAAATGGAAATGAAACAAGGGCAAATGTTTTCTGCTATTATTACAGTATTATATTAGGAAATGCCCTCTCCAATCAGAAAAGGGAAAGGAAAAATACCCATCCTACAATTACCAGTTCACACAAAAAGTTCATGAATGAGTAAAATATTTGAATATGCCAGGGAAAAATTGAAAATCCCACCCTACTTCTTTCTAATAATATAATAACTCTGCAAAAGTTTCTGCATCCTTTGACTCCCCAAGAAGTAATTGTTTTAAA
The DNA here is from genome assembly GCF_001527695.2 of Protobothrops mucrosquamatus. Lineage (NCBI taxonomy): Eukaryota > Metazoa > Chordata > Lepidosauria > Squamata > Viperidae > Protobothrops > Protobothrops mucrosquamatus. Next base: position 593,662 of record NW_015386853.1, on the reverse strand, counting down.
AAGGATGATTCCTAGTCCAAAAAGATTCCCAAACTCTAGAATTCCCTGTATTAATTATATAACTAACCCTCCCCCCCATTATTAATTGTATTCATATATTTAAAGCTAAATTTACTCAGTGTCACATTTTCATGGTTTCCTTGGCTGATTTATATGAACAAACATCCAAACACAATAAAGAATAGAAAATGGATACTTGAGGTATGGTTTTCCTCCACCTAAAATTCAACTCCAGGAAACACAAAGGCATGCTTCATTATAGTGTTTGGATTGATAAATATAAAAACATTTTAAAAAATCTAAAACATGGAAAGTACAATTAGATGGCTTTGCTGCATAAATTTTTCAAAATTTAACAAAGATAGGGATGTCTTCATGTGGATTTAGTAATGTTGAATTTTATTTCTGTTTTGTTTTTTGTTTGTCTTTGTCTCTGTGTGTGTGGCAGCACGCCAACTTTTGCAATGAAAGAAAACACTTTCTAGTCAAAATTGTTCACTTATTTGATGGGACTTAATGAATCGTTTGATGGAACTTTAACAGTGTTGGAGAGTTCCATCACTCTCCTGACTTTCTTGTTTGTTTTTCCTTTAGGTGTTCTGGGGTCATTGCATCAATGCCTTGATCCATTCCGTCATTCTTTTCTGGCTTCCCCTGAAAGCACTAGAACATGGTAAATAAATGTGTTGTTCTTTCCCATATGTTAACTAAGTAGTCTTCAATCTTTCTAAGCCAGGACTTTTATATTGGGGTCAAAACATGTTGCTTGGAAATTAATCATTGCAGACAGACCAACAGCTTTCTAACATTTATCAGCAATGACCTTCCAAATCCTCCCTTTCTGCATGCCATCTTTAATAGATAGCAATTCACATCCATTATAAATCACAATGTCCATTGGTGAAGCTATGTTTATTTAAAATTGATTTACACATTAAAAAGAACCAGGTACATTGGTGTTATGCAGCTTCCCTTACTGTAAGTCTTATCACTTGGTTTAGACTAATGAAAACAGGAATTTGGCCAAATATTTACTTGCCTGACCTGATAATTTAAAGAGAATCATTTTTGTGAGATGGCTCCTGCTCAACTTTGTTTTTCAAAAGTTCTGCTGATTCTGCTGCATTATGGGTGTCAGATCCAGGGTGCAAAAATCCAGATAACTGCTAGATAGAAGCAAAAAGTTAGAGTTTGTTTTCCAAGTTTTGTAATAGTGATCATCAAATTTATATTAGATCAAAACTTACTGATTTTAAAATGCCATCTTCAGAAGCACTTCAGAAGATTTAAACTGGAACTGGTAAAGATTTTTATAAACTATTTCCACATGAACATGCTAAATTGCTGTTGTTACTTAAGCAGAAGGGATGAGAAAATTTCTATCTGTATTTGAAGAAATATTTTAAATGTTGAAATGAAAACTGTCATTCACCTATATATAAGGGTATGTCCTTTAAACATCTCTGCAGTTAATAGAGACTTTAGCAGCCTTAGAAATGCATGCTTGCAATATGTCTTTACCATCTCTGTCATTGTTAGGAATTGGTTCAAAAGGAATCTTTGCAAAATCATGGGATACTAGACACAGGACCATATGTCAGGGTAAAATATATAAACAAAGCAATGACATTGATATAACTATCAATATATAAGCATCAGAATATAATTGATTGTTCCACAGTACTTTCACAAACAATGTGCTCTCAAGCCCTGAAATTTCCAGTATGTCCTCAATGCAATGTGTCCTCACTGCTCAGTAAACCTCACCCATTGTCATGGTATGTGAAAAAGACCTTGAGAGACAGGAAGAAGGGCTGCAATCTAGACAGCACTCTGATAATGAAATCTGAATCCAAAGGAGAAAGTAGGAATACTAGTTTTAGGGAGAATTAGTTTAAGGAAGGTGAAATATATTTTTACACTTGCAAGATGTTCTTATTGTAATTTTACCCTAAAGATAGTGTTATTACTCAGTTATGCTTCTTTTCTGGACTACCTCAAAGGGCTAACACCCTTTTGATCTCTGCTTTGTCCTCATGCTGAAGTTTGTAAAACATTTCAGCAGCTTTCAAGAGAAAGGAAGCAAGATGGGCAGTCAGTTTCCTCACTCAAACAAGAAAAAACAGAAGAAATGTATGTTCCACAAAATTTGTTCCAGATGTTCTGAACAACCAGACATTTGGACTTCTTGCAATTTGTCAGTGTTGACTAGCTGTCTTTACCATGTGACTGCTGGAAAGAAGTCCAGCAGTGGATGAAGGACATAATCCATATCCCCTGGAAAAGTAATTGCAGAAGGATAAAGAGATACCAGGGATGGAAAGAGTCAGCAATCTTGGTTAATCTTACTCTAAATACTGTAGATACTGAGGGTGAAGGTTGATTCTCCAAACTTGTGGGTTTTGTTACGAGGCTAGGTAATATTTTCAGCAGAGTTTAGGAGATGTCAGTGTCAGTGTTCTTCTATTTTTAAGGGCTTAAAGTGTTAGTGTGTCAAGTCTTGTGATGGGTCTTGTGATGGGGAGGATACATCAAGTCAGGATCATTGGGAGCTGAACTACTAGTGGGAGGGGGGGCTTCCGTGGTTGGTTGAGGGTCGGTGCTGTCTGTGGTTGGCTGTGTGGTTGATTTGGATTCTGAAGGGTTCATAGGCTGGTTGTAGGTCGAAGTTTCTATTGATGAAATTGCTGGTGGAGTGCCAGGCTTCGATGAACTCGCGAGCGTGGCGGGTGGTAGCACGGCCGATGATTTTTGTGTTGTTCCAATCGAACTGGTGCTGTTTGGTGTCAGTGTGGGTAGAAATTAAGGATTTGGGATTGTGGCGTTTGACTACCAGCCGGTGTTTGTGGATCCTGGTTTTTAACTGACATGATGTTTGTCCCATTGTAGATACTAATAGGCAGAGGACAGCCAGTTTAGTGTAGTGGTTAGGGCATCAGGCTAGAATCCAGAGATTGTGAGTTCTAGTCCACTTTAGATATGAAGCCAGAGTGACTTTGGGCCAATTAAACTCTCTCAGCCCTAGAAGAAGGCAATGGTAAACCACTTCTAAACTGCAGGGATTTGTCCAGGCAGTCACCAGGAGTCAAGACTGACTTGTAAACAAGGTGATAAAACTGTCCAATGTCACCTTTTATGTTGCCCCAGTGACTAGCTATTGGCATGAAGATTCTCTGCAACAGTGGACTAGATACAAATAATTCTAATCTTATTTTGGGAGAGTAATAGACATGTGTCAGTCCCAGGTTAATTGGCACAGGGGAGGGGAATTGGAAAGCAGGAGGAAACGCTGAGATTATGCAAGCTGGACTCTATTCTTCACTCTCTTCTCAGGTGCCTTTTTTGATATATTGCTATGAAGATCAAAAGCAGGTTTGCTATGAAAACCAATGTTCCTGTACATTCAAAGAAGATTAGCATACAAAGTGATTTTTATCACTTATTTTTATCAATTGCTGCTGCTGCTGCCTTTCTGTTTTAAAGAGAATCATTTGCTTTTAAAGGAAGGCCTAGTACTTTCTCTAGCATCCCAGAGAGATAACACATTTTAATGAGCAGCATGTGTGGGATCTGATTTTAGCTTTGGACATCACCAGCTAGACATTATGCCTTCAGAAGCCAAGTGTCATATCTGTCAGCATCCCAAGCCAAAATGGCCACAAAAGTTTGTGTGGAATAATCAGAAGGGAGAGGATGGATGGACTGCAGCCAAAAGTAATCAAGAGATTCTGGGCTCATTCCAGCCTCCAATTACATCATTACATATATACATTACCAGAAATCATGAACTACAAATCATGCATAGAGCAAAGCTTGTGCAGGAGAGAGGAAAACACCATTTTAATATTTGAATTAGCTAAATATGAAAATAGGTGGTTGAATAATTCCAGGAATGAAATGAAGACAATGTCATGAGATCAGGTCCATAAAGAATGGTCAGCAAGGTCTAATCTAGTCTCTGTTAGAGAGACATATAGAACCTTTCTTATGCAAAAGCTTTCTTGTTCTCAGCTTCATTTATAGGGTAAACTTCATGCAGTTTTTGAGCCCACTGTGAATGTGTAATGTTTCTTAACCGTTTTTACTTTATTTTTATTTTTTTAATGTGCTATTGGTAATTCAGATCTGTGATCATAATCAAAATTCTGTTCTAGTTTACAGAGGTTTTTTTGTCTGCTAAATCTTTGTATGTTTTATAATTAAAAATTGTATGTTATGTCACTACTGATTTGAATCAAGCAAATATTCAAATTAAGTTAGTGATATAGTGTCTTCTTGCCATCCCCCATTTGGGTATGTAACAAGTGATTAGTCAGTCCTGAGCCAATGTTTCTATTTTAGATCTCTCTCACCTACATTGATGTATACTTCTTGGGCTGCCATATTGAAACTGATGAATCTTTACGGTTGGGTGATTTTTCTGGATTGTAACCCAATTGAATGAATTTGGGGATATCTATTGCAGCAATGTGTTCTCTTTTTCTCAGAATATCTTATTCCTTTATCCAGCAGAAGTAAATATGGTGATGACAGAAGCATTGCTAAGTTTGTTATTTTGATATATTTAATCGACATACTGTAGGATTTTTTTACAATTACATTGAGGAATTGGATATCAGTGTTGGATAACAGTTGTTTAGTCATTAACTTCACTCAGTTCTTTAAAGATAATGTATCTATTATCTGTGTTAAACAAGGCAGTTTTGAATGTATCATTTGGATGCAGAATTCTTTTTAAATCAAGGGAAATCAAATGAAAATAAACAGAAACGGAATAGCTGGATGTAGTACAGAGGCAGGCACCAAGATGATGTGGTAACTAGAAGTTTTCATCTCTGATGTTTGATTATTATTATCATTGACCCTTTACCTTGATTATTAGTTCTTGGCAGAAATTTTTGGTCTTTTCAATTCTTGAAGGAGAAATGTGTGATTGCAGATGTGTGTATATTATTTTTAACTTGTGGTTCAGTGTAAGCTACTTGTTATACTGTTTGTTTTCAATGTGTTTTATTTAAAGACTTCTGAGAAACCTGTTGTGCAAATTTCACAACAGATAACTGTCTAAAGCTTGTCAAGAAATGCACACATTATGGACTCTTTCTAAATGTCTCCCAGTCAGTTGCATTACCTTTTATATTTTCAGAAAAATGATATTTAAGTTGCACAATTAAATGTAATAAAAATGATACAACCCTCTGCTCTTTATGCTGGGCCTCCTGTTTGGTTTAAGACATTTCAGCACTGAATTTAAGTTAAGTGGGATTCTATACTATACTATCCCATTGAACTTGGTGGGATTTACTTTTGAGTAACTGCATATACTGTATTTGCATTTTCATTGATTGTATTTTCATTTCATTTTCATTGAATACATTATTGTATTTCATTTATTTGCAAATCTTACTTTAAATAACCTTTACATGAGAAAAAAATCCTTTACTGAACAGGGTATCTATTTTTTTAACTATTTATTGTAGATACAGTATTTACAAGTGGCCAGGCTGTTGACTACCTGTTTGTTGGAAATATTGTTTATACGGTAAGCTAATCCATAAAAAAATGAAGCAATATATCCTTAGATCTGATTGACTTTGATTATGGATGTATTTCTGTGATGAATGTGTCTACGAAGGGGGATATGGTGTGAAGTAGCAATTTCCTAGGAAGGAGGAAACAGATTCTAAGAAGAGGGGTGAAACAAAAGATAGCAAAACCTGGAGCTGAATCAGAGATTTAGGATAGCCACTCCCTAGAATCTCCTAGGGCAGAGGACCCCAACCCCCGGTCCGTGGACCAGTACCGGTCCGTGGCATGCCAGCAACTGGGCCGCACAAATAAGCAAAGCCCCTTCCATGGGATGCAGGCAGCACAGAAAACCACACACACTCCGGTCTGCAGAAAAACCTCTCTCCACGGGATTGGTCCCTGGTGCCCAAAAGGTTGGGGACCTCTGTCCTAGGGTACATCTGTTGGGGTGAGAATAAGATTCTGTCTATTTGTTGGGGTGATAATAAGATTCTGTCTATTTGCCATGAGCAAATAGAGAACTGAACTTTGGTTGGATTGTTCTAAGACATCCGTGGGCTAGATCTGATATTTTCCTATGGTTGGATAAAATAAAATAATAAAGTAAAATAAAATAAAATAAAATGTGTACAGTGTGCTTAGGCGTGCCATTATTATGCCATAGAAAGTTGTGCCTATTGAATTTCTCAAACTGGGCAGCTATTAAAAGACAAAGAATTTTGCCAGAGGAAGTTATGGCAACCTACTGGAAGGTAATTGATACTAGGAGTATTGAGGAAGAGATGTGGCTTTAGGTCTATTGGAAATATATAAGAATTTATATACAGATATTTCTGATTCATGATTGAATTATTCTGGTTCTTATCACAGTTCCAATGTACCAAGTCCTGGGATTCCCACACATCCTAGTAGAAACTACCTACATGCCCTGTCATGTGGCTATAGAAGTTCAGGAATGTATAGAATTAATTTATTCTGATTCTATTAGCCCTGTCATAAAGCAGATTAAGCATGTAATTGTGCTGTATAATAGCTAGCTAGTAATTACTAGATCCTACAATCAGGACAGAGGCATAGGAGCGTGTGTGTGTGTGTGTGTGTGTGTATCTCCCCCTATCATTTCTGAATTTCTGTACTTCTGAAATGTGCTAAATATTACATTTAGCAAAAGGAAATGACATTTAATTTCTACTATTTAGATGGGTCCCTAATCCCTGGGCTGCGGCCCACTACTGGGCCATGGCCTGTTTGGAACCGGGCCACATGAATGGTGGACTGGCGCCCGCACATGCAGCTTGAGTTGCATGCATGAGTGGTGGGCTAGCACATGCATGCCACTTCCATGGGCCCCTCTCCCCCCCCCGTGGGACCTCCAAGCCATAAAAGTTGGGGATCACTGGTTTAGACCATGCTTTTGCAATGTACTATATCTTTTACCCAAAGAAAAACAAGAGAACAACTATGAATGGAAAATACATGCTGGAATTCAAATTTCTCCTCTACTTTTTTTACTGCAGTATGTTGTGGTAACAGTCTGTTTGAAAGCTGGCTTAGAAACCACAGCATGGACAAAGGTGAGTATAACTATTAAGTCAATAGAAGGAATTTCAAATTCATTTTCTATCTAAAATTGAATTGCAATTTTATCCAGAAAAAAATTCATTAATTCATTTTCAGAATTCACACCTAAAATAACATGAGGACAATGATGTAGCCTTTAGATAGAGATGTAGACGGTCACTGGGGGCTCATAGACATTTGAAGAATTTCATGGAGCTATGATTCAGTAAAAACAGCATGTTTATTAATAAACGTTTTCATCTTTTGTATTTGACAATTAAAATGGGAAAGATATAGATCACAGAAGTCACAAGATGAATTGCTCTGCCTGGAAATGATCTTCCTTGGAAAGAAGAGGCCTCCACTTCATGTACAATGACTTCCCCCCTTCCCACATACAATATGTCCATTGACCCCCAAGAGCAAAAGTGTGACTTTCCCAAGCAGATACTTGCCAACTAGTTACATTTGACCTAGTCTGACTGACTAGTGCAAAGGTTAAGAAAAAGGCTGGTCTCGCCTAGTCTCGCCTTTGATTTTTCCTGCCTAAATGTAAAACTTTGCTTTTCTCCACATTAAAACTCATTTTGTTGGATAGGGCCCATTGTTCATGTTTGTCGAGATCTTTTTGGATCCTGAGCTTGTCTTCTGGGGTGTTGGCTATTCCTGCCAGTTTGGTGTCATCTGCAAATTTGATGAGTTCCCCTTCTATTCCCTCATCTAAGTCATTAATGAAGATGCTGAAGAATACTGAGCTTAAGACGGAGCCTTGTGGTACCCCACTGCTTACTTCTCTACATGTGGGTGTAGTACCATTGAGGACTACTCGCTGAGTACGGTTTGTCAGCCAGCTACAGATCCATCTGATGGTGTTATTATCTATTCCACCTTTTTCTAGCTTACTAAGCAGCAGGTTGTGGTCTACTCTGTCAAATGCCTTACTGAAGTCTAAGTATACTATGTCCACAGCATTTTGCTGGTCTACTAATTTAGTCACTTTATTAAAGAATGAAATAAGATTGGTTTGGCATGATCTGTTTTTGACAAACCCATGCTGGCTACTGATTATAACTTTGTTTGCTTCTAGTTGTTCGCAGACCTGTTTTTTGATTATCTTATATTGAATTTCAGGATAATATATTTATCTTATCTTCAGCATAATATATTTATCTTATCTTCAGCATAATATATTTATCTAAAACTTTGGAATCCTGCATTATGGCAGTAACTGAAAAATGGTTAATATATTTGTAGCTGGGAAATAGAATCTTGTGCCCCCTTGATCAATTATCCATGATTGGGTCTCTTTCAAATCTTCTCAACTGCAATTTCCATCAACTCCAGCTAGCATAACCAATGGCAATACTATCTGGAGTTGACAAGATTAGGATTGTTGGTCTTATGAGGCACCAAGCCTGGGAAGACTGGAAAAACCATGCCAGAATAACAATTGCTATGAAAGGTTCCTTTTTAAAGAATTTGTTTTAATAATTTATAGAATCATAAAATCACAGGGTTGGAAGAGACTTTGCAGATCTTTTGGTCCAACTCTCTGCCCAGGGCAGAAATCCTTAGGCCAATCAGGACAAATTGCTGTCTAATCTTGTTTGAAGACTTCCAGTGACATAACACAAAAAATCCAAGTGGCAAGCTGTTCAATTGCTTGAAAGTTGTATGGTCAAGAAATTCATTTCAAATTTGCATTTCTCTCTGTTAAGCTCCCACCACTGGTTCTTCTCCTATCTTTGGTGCTCTGGAGAATAACTCTACACCCTCTGCCCTGTGACAGCACTTCAGGTATTGGAAGACCACTGTCAGGTCTCTCTTTAGTATCCCCTTTTTAGGCTAAACACACCTAGTTCTTTAAACTATTCTTTTTAGCATTTAGCATCCAAGTCCTCTCTGTTGCTTATCTGCACTTGGGATCAAGCTGAGATGTTTTACTGTCTTGTTTCATTTTATTGTAGTTCACTTGTCAAACTATTTCCGTGAAATATTGTTTTACTGATTTTAATATTCTACTATGGAGTCCTTTGGGAAGCAGTGTATGCTCATCATTATCTATGGATGGAAAACAGATCACTGACAAAAACAAAAATAAAAGATCACAAGTTAATATGTTGGACCCGAATTCGGTACTTATGTGGAAACTTAAATCCTTCACTGCAAGCATACCTACCTTTTTCATTTTCATATCATTCCCAAACTTTCAATCTTCATCTAAATCTACAGTTGACTGGATAATAAGAATATAAATCTTATTGCAATACTGGGACACATTTCAGTTTTATTAATTATTATAGTTAGATGTTCTCTTATTTTTCACAATAATATTTACATGCATCATTACATTTTTATAAGATGGATGAAACCAGATTTTGAGAAATGTTGTGCTATAGACATCTTGTAAATTTGCTATGTTTGGGGATCATTTAAAACATGTACAGTATTTGTAGTAAGGGAAAGAATAATAATGAAAGAATAATAAAAAAATCTAAATAAGAAAATTTGGAAAATAATATTTATGAATATTTAAAAACATAAGCAAGATAAGCCCCACGTGAGCTATACAGTTGCTTCAGTTAAATTGGAATTTGAACTTAATATCGAATACTCATTGAGTCTTATTAAAGGAAAGTATTGAGACCAAAAAAGAAGGTCATGGTAAATTACTGACCTCTTGATGGAAACAGTGATAATAGCTTAAGATTCTGTAAAATGTATAAGGAATATCCCAAAGATGCTTTTAAATGAGACAACTGGACTTTTTTGTTTTCTCTTTGAAGAAGTTTCGCTTCTCATCCAAGAAGCTTCTTCAGCTCTGACTGGATGGTGGGGAATGGCAGGATTTATACTCCTTTCAGACAGCTGGTCATTTGCATTCTTTTAGAAAGTTGGTGAGGTTTATCTGTGAATAGTGCAAATGGGTGTGGAGCCTTCTTGGAACTGCTGAACTGCTGAAAGGACTGTGTTGTAGACTGGAAGTAGATGATGTTGTATCCACCCCCCTCTGTTGAAAGAGGCTGTTCAGTTGCCCCTTTTGACCCCACTTTCAAACCAGCAATCTTCTCTGTCCAAAATATTTCCATACATGGATATTCACACTACTGTTTTGGCTTCATATTCATAAATGTAGAAATATAAAAATGTATATATATTATATACAATAATAACATTGTTGATATAATAAGGATAATATGTAAATGAAATGTTAAAATATATTTGTAAACCCAGTGGTTTTGAGCTTCCAGGCTAATTATCCATAATAATTAATTAATTGAATTAACGAACACTATACAGAATTTTTAGCAATCTTACCTGAAAAATAATAATCAGCAGCATCTTTTAAAGAGAGACCAATAAAACATTAGCTCCTTTGGAACTTTTTCAAATCATACCAATTAGAAATGTACTTGGATGAAAAATCAATCAGAAATTAGCTTCAAGAATTCCAATGATCTGTTCTAATTAGAGATTTGTTCTGTTATAAACATAAAAGCTCATTAGTTCCTGCTAAGTTGCTTGTGGGTTGCCAAGAAATGTGCTACAAAGTAGACCACGTTAAACTCTGAAGATGGCTCCCACAATTCCTGGCAAAACGTTAATTAATTAGACCATAGCTTAAAACCCTGGAAGCTTATCATCACCATTGGTTCATATTGTGAGGAAGTGAAACTGGGATAGCTGCCTGCAGCTAAGCAGAAATGCTTCTCATTCCCATTTCCTAAAGGCTTAGTACAGCTCCTGATTATTCCCAGAAACTTGAGAGGAGTTGGCTCATTTACTCATTCATTCATTCCCTCCTACTCACAATTTACTCACAAGCAGCCATGCCAGCATTCCATCTACCTGGCTAATTCAGCCATACTTTATACTATGGTGTGACCAGTATTGGAAAACAAATATAATTGCTAATCTGGAACTGTTCATAGGTGCTGGACTACAATTCCCAAAAGTTTCCATTAGCATGTCCAGAGAATGTTGCAGTTGTTTAAAACATCTAGAGAGCCCTAAATTGTCAGCCCCTGAATCGCATTGTCAGAATTTGAAGAATTAAAAGCCGTCTATGAAAATGTCATTTGTTTGATGATGAGCTTTGTTTATGTTTTAGCATTTTTTCTATTATTAGATTTAGTTTAAAGGGAAGATTGCAGAAAAAGGTTCAAAATTCAAAAACATTCTTAGGAATTAATTTGCTTTGTGTATTCAAGATATCAGGCACTATATAGAAGCTATTTTCTAGCGGCTTACAGGAATTATAAGAAACAGCGTTACCAAAAAAAATCCCTAAAAATTAAAGCTAATTTATTATGAAATTAATTAGCAATCATAATACATGAAACATTTTTGGGGGCCATAATCACTTAAGGGGCAGAAAGAGAGTCTCTATTTTGATTTGTTATTTTAGAGTATTTTTTTTTAATCTATCTATAAATCCACAACTTTTTATATTTATCATTTCTTAACTTTCATACTGTTTGTCTAATCTGCAGTATAGTCTTTGCTAGTCTTTACTTTTAGTCTGTCCCCAGTTTTAATTCTCATATTCATATTCTTTCATTTTCCTGTTTCCTTTCTGCTGCTTCTCAGCAGTTGTCTTTGTATTGAACAAGCCAATTTTCTTCACTGCATAGATTTATTCCCTTCAATCTATATCAGGGGTAATCAACCTTGGCTCTTTTATGACTCGTGGACTTCAACTCCCAGAATTCCTGAGCCAGCTGGCTCAGGAATTCTGGGAGTTGAAGTCCACGAGTCATAAAAGAGCCAAGGTTGACTACCCCTGATCTATATAATGGATTTGAGGGAAAATGCAATGCTATGTTAAGTGCTATGTGGAACCACAACTATAATTCTGTCTGGTCGTGGGCCATAGCAGTGCCTCAGCAGTTCTAAGGAATCTTAGCAAGTCTCCGACAACATTAGTTCCATTTTAAAGTACTCCCAAGATTGAACCAGGCACTTTTGACTCTTCGGAGATCTAATTTGCATTGAAGAAACTATGACTACACATGCTTGTATGTTTGCATGTCTAAAACCCCACAAAGAATTATCAGCCAATCAGTTCTTATCCTTTCTGGTGTGAAACCTTGACATTTCTGATAATTCACTATTATCATTTCCTGAACTGAAATTACATTTCCTTATTCAACCATAAAGTAGCATTGGCACTAGGATGGATTGCAAACATGATGATGGTGATGATAATGATTATGATGATGATGATATGCAATCAGCAGTGGGTTTTATGTTGTCTCAGTGCCAGGACTCCACTGTTGTTTGCAAGACTCCTCCCCAATTTATTATTATTATTATTTAAATTTATATACCGCCCTATCTCCCTTACGGGACTCAGGGCGGTGAACAGGCAATAATAAAAATCACAGTAAATATTACATAAAAGCCTGCTCTAAAATATAAAACCCCTAACAAAACCCAATTAAAACTACGCCAGGCCGGCCGCATGGAACAGATGAGTTTTCAGGGCTTGGCGGAAGAGGCGCAGGTCCGCAATTGTACGTAGGTCAGGGGGCAGGTCATTCCAGAGGGCAGGAGCTGCCACAGAGAAGGCTCTCCCCCTGGGGGTCGCCAGCCGGCATTGGCTGGCCGACGGTACCCTAAGGAGGCCAGCCAATTTGAAGTATGTTATGTGTTTATTTGCTTTCCTTCTTTTTTATTTCTGTAGTGTTTTAATATATTGTTCTTAATCCTCTTCCTGGCAAGGATTTTACAAGCCATTCAGTGGCTTTATAGTTTAGAATTATATATATATATTCCTAAACAAACAAACAAACAAAAAGAATATATAGTTTATTTACAGCTATTCCTTCCCTCCATCCATCCATCCCTCCCTTTTTCTTCTTTCTTTCTTTCTTTCTTTCTTTCTTTCTTTCTTTCTTTCTTTCTTTCTTTCTTTCTTTCTTTCTTATCACAGGGTTTAAATTGACAACCTTTCTCCAATCTTCTGCCAAATGCAATCTTTCCATCCTGGGCCAGGTGAAAGGCAAGGTGCAGAGAAGGAAATGCTAGAACAAGAGGGGGCAGGGAGTATAAGGACTTGGAGTTGCCTCACTCACTTTGGCTTTCTCTCCACTCAAATGAATGTGAGGAGCAGTGCAAGAGAAGTCTAAGTGGCTATTAGAAACTCAGAGCTCATAGAAACAATATGCCTTTTAATATAAAAGGATAGATGTTTCAGGTGGACGTCTTGTAGAAAACCTATTGATCATGTAAAGGCTGCAATGTTACATTCATTTTCCTAGAATTATGTGCTGACTGACCAGACATTTCACATCTCTGGGGAATCCATATGGTTTTTGAAAATATTATAGCACTGTTAGGACCAAAATGTTTTTCTCCTTCAGTTTAGCGCACTTGAAACATCATGGAGAACTTCACATGTGAATGCACACTAAGAATCTGCATATTTTTAAGTCTGAGTGGCATAAAATCAAGTGTCAGTCTTGAGTGAGATTGGCCAAAGGTTTGGTGGAGAAAAAAGGGGCTCAAAGTAAAATAATAGCTGAGGGGCCAAGTAAGGCTAGCAAGGGAGAAGGAAGACCTGTGCAATCTTGATGGTATGTTTCTTTTCTCCTACAGTTCAGTCACTTGGCTGTCTGGGGAAGCATGCTGCTCTGGCTCGTCTTCTTTGGCGTCTACTCTACTATCTGGCCTGTCATTCCTATAGCCCCAGACATGCTTGGACAGGTGAGTCATTTGCTGTCAAAGATCAAAGATCAAGGAGTTTTGGTCACCCAAAACTATCCGAAGTGGCATTTAAGTAAACCCGTGGATTGGTTGATTTTAAGAAAAAATCTACTGAAAGCTTATTTTCGTTTTATTTAAAACATTCTCAAGAGTGGAAAATGTTGCATATTTATTTTTTAAAAAAAATAGATAATTGCATAAAATGTAAACAATGGGACTTTAATTCAAATCAAGGTTTATTTCCATTTAAATGTTGGGGGAATGTAGCTTTTCTGTGGGCTCACATAAGAAACTTAATAGTGGTGAATAAAAACACATATTATGGTTTATCATGATGGCTTGGTTTCTATAACACTGTGAACCACAAACTACTAAGTTTCTTATTTTCATGTGGTGTAGTGTGTTGTGACTCCAGCCAATAAGTGATAGAAAGCCACTGTTCACATAATATATTTACTAGCGTTGCCACAAAGCTTACTCAGTCAAAGAAATATTAATCATTGATTGTGTCTGCATATGAATGAACTCAATCATTCCTCCAAGGGAACTGGATAAATAAATCATAGAAGTTCATTCGCTGATTATTTAGGAAGCTAGGAACTCTGGATTGTTCTTCTTGTAACGAGTCAGAGTTGGAAAGCAGTTATAAACAATAGACCTTGCCACCTAGCAAGACGACAATGTTGGAGCAACCTATTCAAGCATGTTAATTAGTCACAGAAAACCTAGGAATTTGTAGCAAATGAGTTTAGCATGATATGTAAATTATTAAATTAGTTTTCCTTAATTGCAGTGAGGAATATTTTGGTGGATAGGGAGTTGCATTCAATAATTGAGGAAAAGGCTAGCGTTGATGGAGTGAGGAATAGATTGAGCTGAGATTTTGCCATGATTGTATCTTTCTTTTAGGTTAGCTGGGAGTTTCCTTACTTTTTAAACCTTTATATGTCACACTTACTCTGGGATGCCAGAGTATAGACCAAAATGATGCTAAAAGACCATATTGGGACCGTTGGAACAAAATTGCCCATTCTGGGAATGTTGAATTAAAACTGAATTAAAACTGCCTACATTTGGGTAGAACAACAACAACAAAAGGGTTATCCAAGTGGGAAGACTTGCTTTCAGAATGTGCTGTTCATGAGACTTCTTCTCCAGCAGTGGTGTCTCCCATTTGTTGTTTTAATAAGTACTGAGAATTGTTATGCATTCAGTCACAGATTTTTTTTTGAGTAAATATTTTAAATATTGCTTTAATAATCATCAATAAATTGGAATGAAATCAAAACAAAAACATACACAAGTCCCAAGGCAAAGTGCTTATGAATAATCCTTATTATATATATTTAAAAACATTATTATGTATAATACATATTTTATATTATAACATATTTTCTGCTGCAAAAACTCAGTTTCAGTTTCTATCAGTGGAGAGAACGAGGGAGAGGTACTGTAATTCCTGTGTACTGTGTACATCATTAGCTGGATACATGCGTTTAACGTTGTTTTGCATTTTATTGTGAATTTACAAACTTCCTGACACGTGCACTGAACGCAATTTTACCAATTTTACCACATTTTGCAATAGGAATTGTAAATAGCAACAATAGCTGAGTACTGTATGAATGCACACATAAGGGGAAAACCCATAGACAAATTAATACTTTAATGGTAAAGGTGGCATATAAGAATGTTGGGGGGATAATTGCATAGAACTGTGTCCTTAGAAGAAATGTTTATGAAAACATATGCAAAATTTTATGTTGACATTTTACATACAAACTGCCAAATGATGTGTAATGGGGTGGAGGTAATCAAAAGCTAGAAAAAGAGAAATCTGAGCAAGATTGATTTTGACAGATCATCCACTCCTAGTCATTGGCATGCATTTTGATTGTACATTAATACTCTCCTTAGAAGGTTTCCTAGTTGGTGGATTCTTTTACAAAACACCATTTGTAAACCAAAAGTTTTTGCAAGGCATATTATATGTCTACTCGGGACCTTGAGTGTTCTTTTTCTCTGACTTGTGGAAATGAAAGGAAATATACCTGCATAATAAATTATTGGGGATTATAACCAGAAAGGAGCTCCGCATGTCACTTATAGTTAACTCTTAGAATGCTGGTGGGATTTTGGATTTGCTCTTTCAATATCTATTCTGTTCCAGTTGGTGAAATTTTTCCCTTCAGTGTCATGATTTCAGTCTTTGGAGAATAGGGCGAAATAATGATCCTGTCAAGATCACTTAAGTGTCCAGTGGGAACAAGAAAAATAGGAGACTACTGGGATTTCTTTAAAAAAAATTTTTTTAAAAAAAAGAGGACTTAAGAAATAAAATCAGTTTGTGCCCTTTGTGATAAAATAATTGTGCTCTCTGTTAGTAGATGAAATAAAGTTTGCAACATGTATGTTTGCCCCATTTGTACCTTGCTTTTTTATAATAGAAGGGAAATGTTTTTATGAATAAAATAAAAGATTTCAAAATGAAATCCAAGCTCCAAAGGAGTTTCTAGAGTGCACATGAGCCTGAATCACCTTTCCCAGTGTTATAATATTTCCCAGAGAGAAGAAAAACTCCAAATCTGTGTTGCTGATCCTTCCTGCCAAGCCAGATAGTGCAAGGACAAATATGTCAGCAGCAGAGTGTAATGCCATCACGTATGCTAAGCAATTTATAGCAGAGGAGAACAGCACAGCCTTTCACTTTGGAGATGTCTGAATTACACCATTGTGCAATCTCCGACCTTCTTTCTAAATTGAGGGCCTTGCTGGTTCTCCTTTCTCTACAATCCCATTTCAACAATTGTCCATCATAGGAACATTACCTTTTTGTTTGGAGTGAAGGAAAGCTTCACTTTCCTTTCCATAACACCTTTCAGGTGTAAGAATTACTCAGCATATGAGCAGTGGCTATTAGCCTGTTGTTGCTGTACACACATGCAAACAGTCCATGGGATAAAAATGTTGGAGAGGCATGCTTGAAGAACAAGAGCAATTCTAGGTTCACTGTGGAGAGGAAGGGAAGGGAGATGGTCCATGGAGTCATCAGCACTCAACGCTGCAGTGGGTCTGTGCAGCTCAGAAGATGGATGGGAGTAATAGAGGACAACTATTATGAATGAATACATGGACCATTTATTCAAAGTCCATAGCTTGGTAATACATGGTTCGTCTTCCAAAGTTAAGCCCTGACCTTTCAAGTAAGGTCGGAAAAGATCCAGAAAACCATGACTAGTGAGTATAATAAGTGTAATAAGTTAGAGGGGACAGTTGTCAATTCACTGTAGAGCAGCTTCTTCTTCATTGATTGTCTTCTCCCTGTACCTCTTATGCAAACATTCTGATCAGAGAAGGGATAGAGATTGAAATCAATCAGCAATGAAAACTGAGTTCTGCTCCTAAGAAGGAAAAAGAGAAATATAAAACAGAAAATTAACAACTTTATTTTTACAAAACATATCTCTACTTCCAAAAAGAAGCAAAATAATAACCAACCAGAAAAGGACATTTTAAATATTACTTATCACTTCTGAAGTTTCTAATAACTTCTGTTAAACAAAGGAACTATGTTCATCATTCTCTATCAAAGTTGGTAATGATCTAATAAATATTACATTTCTGTTCTGGTTTAAGATAGGGGATAATTGGGTTTTAAACAATTGGCATGGACAGATTTCTAGGGTGAGGAGAAAGAATGACAGCTGACAAAACAGGATTTGCCAGGATGCCTATGATTGGCAGAGAAACAACCAAGTCCTTAGATATTAATAATAATAATAATAATAATAATAATAATAATAATAATAATAATAATAATAATAATAATAATAATAATAGTAAAGTTGGAAGGAACCTTGAAGGTCATCTAGTCCAACCCCCTGCTCAGGGAGGAAACCCTATACCATTTCGGACAAATGGCTGTCCAGTCTCTTCTTAAAAACTTCCAGTGTTTTTGGCATCATGATTCTAATTCAGATTTCCATAAATTAGGCTGGATTGATTAAAAGCATCATACAAAGCAATTAAATGCCTTTTTAAAAAAATACTGTATGATAAGCTCAAATGTATTGGCTAATTAATATATATATTTTACTGGACTTATTTCTGACAACTAGGTATGCCATTTAAGCTATAAGTTAGCTCTATTTGTTTTTATACCTAATAAATTAAATAATATATTTTTTGTGCTCTCATTTAACCAGAAACTGATTGCTTTGTTTTTGCATACCAGTTTTATTCTGAACATAAATCAAAATCAAATCAGGACAAGTTCAGTTACAATTAAAAACTAATCAAGGTAATTTTGAGATCTGAATGATTCCTGGAAGAGCGAGAATAGTTCCAATTAAATAATATCACATGGTGAACAGTATATTATTAATTAGCTAATGAGATTTCCCTATGTAATAATGTCATTCAAAACTTTCTGAACAGTATAACTGAATAAGCAAACATTTCTTCAGCTGCATTAAAATTGTCTGAAGCAAAAAAGTTTTTTTTAACAATGATGAAATAGTTGTGGTAGCCTTCAAGTAATTTGAGCTCAGTCCTAATTTTGTTGTAGCTACAAGGAAAGTATATATGATTGTGTCACACGTGTGGTTAAACATCTGCTCCAGCATAACATTCAGATCTCTGTATAAAGAACTTACACAGAAGCATTTAGTTTCTGTGTGAATTTTCTACAAAATATTTTCTGCTTCAAGCATGCTACTTAATACTCTTTGATCTCACGCGCGTGCACACACACACACAAACAGAGAGTGAGTTCTGTATTATTACCAGTAAAATGACAGGATGACAGGTGTGAACTTTGTCTCAAAGGAGGAGTTGTTGCATGTTTATAGAATGTAATGTTGCTCAAAAGAAATCCATAGGCCATAATAATGCATAGACCTAAACATGCATATAAACTAGGTGTTTGACACTTAAGTCTCCTAGAATCTTGATTAAGAAAAAGTTGGCTGCCCAGATTCCTTCCATTTTGTAACACATGAGAATTAATAATGTATGAACCCTCATAGGTATATATCAGTGGTGGCGAACCTATGGCATGCATGCCAGAGACGGCACTTGGAGCCCTCTCTGTGGGCACATGTGCCGTTGCCCCAACCTCGCGACCCCCTCACCAGCAGCCCCCCTGGAGGAGAGTTGCCCCCGAGGGTGGCCCACGCGGAGCAGTGCAGCGAAGGACGAGGCAGCGTGGACAAGACTTTGCCCTCACGCCCCATCGCCCACAGTTGATGCTGCGGGGCACGGGCAGAGGGCGTGGCTGCCATGGCGCTGCTGGGCTACCTGGGCAATCTGCAGCAGGCCGTGGAGGCGGTGAGTGGCCTTGCGGGCAGGCAGGGTGGGGGATGAGGTGGGGGCAGAGCAGGGGCGGGGCAGGAGGTGGAGCAGGGGCGGGACCAGTTTTTGGGCACTCGGTCTCTAAAAGATTCACCATCACTGGTATATATCATTATTTGAAAAAAGAAAAGAAGACTCCACAGATTGCCACCAAAGTCTGATCCTGCCTCTCTAGGTGATATGGGCTCACTCATTTTTACTGACATAGTGCTTAACAGGTTGCTCATCCCTGACATAAACAAACTCTTAGCATCGTGATTGGTGATTATAACTACAGTACTGTATATTGTTTAATTTCTGTATTTGAAAGAGGTGAGAAAGAGCACATTAAATGAATAGAAAGGGATACTGAGCTAAATGCCAAAATGTGAACAAGGGTTTGAATCTTTAATGCAATGTTTCTCACCCTTGACAACTTTAAGATGGGAAATTCAGCTTCCAGGATTCCCTAACCAGCAGACGTCAGCTCCCAGAATTCCCCAACCATATTAAAGTTGCCAAGGTTGCAAAACACTTTTTAAGGCATTTCCCAGCTCAGATCAGAATCCCTTGTCCCAATTTTTTTCCCCATCATTGTTGGTAATACAGGTAGTCCTCAACGTACAACCATAATTGAAACCCAAATTTCTGTTGCTAAGCAAGACAGTTGTTAAGTGAGTTTTGCCCCATTTTACGACTTTGTTGCCACAATTGTTAAGTGGCTCACTGTAATTGTTAAGATAGTAGCACGGTTGTTAAGTGAAACTGGCTTTCCCATTGACTTTGCTTCTCAGAAGGTCACAAAAAGGGATCACATGACCCCAGGACAATGCAACCGTCATAAATATGAGTCAGTTGCCAAAGATCCAAATTTTGATCACATGACCATAGGGATGCTGCAACGGTCGTATGAAAAATGGTCATAAGTCACTTTTTTCAGCGCCTTTGTAACTTTGAACTAAACTTTCAATTAAAAAAACTGTTGTAAGTTGAGGATTCCCTGTAGTAGCAACACAAGATGCTTCTCACAGGAGGGGCAAACTTTGAAGTCTTTGGTAACGGCCATATTTGGAGACAGGAAACAAATGGACTATTAGTATCTTTCAGTTTGGGGGGGAGTTGGGGGGAGTTCTTTATGTTAGTATAAGGTTCTCATGTTTTGTTGTATTTGGCCTCCTAGGCCCCAAAGTGATTTGTATTGCATAGTAATCTCACCATCTTCCGTTTTTTTTTAAAAAAATGTTTCCATTAAGAAGAGCCTTGCTTAGATCTCAAATATTCTGCTGTGGTTAGACTGCAGTATGAAGTATTCGTTGGTTTTGAGAGTTTTTTCCCCAAGTGACCTGTTGCTTTGTCTTGTCTGAGAAAGGATTATTTTTATTTGATCATTCATTTGATCATACATCACTCAAATTTTCCACCACTAAGCAAATGGCCAAAGGTCTATTTTTTAAGCATTTTTGTTATGTATCCAGTTTCCTCTACATTTCCAGACAGAAAAGGGAAGAGCAGAAGCAAAAGCACACTCATGAAGAGTACTTGGATTTAAACTTCCACATTTTCCCAATTTTTAGACTGCTTCCACATGTAAAGATGAGTCCTTTCATCTAGATCAGTGATGGTGAACCTTTTAGAAACCGAGTGCCCAAACTGCAACCCAAAACCCATTTATGTATGGTCGGATATCGGATGGGCGTGGCCCATTGGGTGGGTGTGGCCCATTGGGTGGGCATGGCCAATTGGGTGGGCATGGCTGCGGTGGTAACGGCAGACTGGGTGAGACTAAAAAGTTCAATCAATCAATTCCAACTTTGCGATCTTTTTTTTTCCTGCAAGAAGTTGAAATTGATTGATTGATTGAACCTTTTTTTTTGGCACATGGTGCAGAGGCCTAAAGTGAAAAGGTTTTATAAAACCCAGCTGAAGGCCTAGGACTGAGACGATGGTGCGTGTGCCCAAAGAGAGGTCTCTGTGTGCCACCTGTGGCACATGTGCCATAGGTTCGCCACCACAGATCTAGATGTTCTCAAAGGGTGATGTTTAGGGATGATGTTGTTTCAGACCACATGTAAGTTCACCAATTTACTTGTTTTACTTACGGTACTTACTAGTGTTGTGTCTAAATGGTCCTATGAACTATATATGGTTTCATAAGACAAAAATCATAATGCATTGTCAAAAAAAATTCAGAAAATTATGTTGTTATTCCATGGTCGGGTCCTACACTTTGTATGAAGAGAACTCCCAGATCAGCCCAATACTTAAAATTCTAGGGAATTGCTGCCAATCATGTAGACTGTGCTGAGCCAAGTTATCTGACTTGATAACAAATCTTCCTGTGTTCATGTGCCTTATTTTTAAAAAAGTGGCATATAAGGTTAGATATTTCAAATTCAATATATAGAAACTGGATTTTTTTTAAAATAGTAAAGACCTTTAGCGGCCTTAAAATTAAACTTTATTGTATTTTGTTTTGGAATATAATCTGGAACATAGCCATGCCTTTTAACTTTTGCTGAATACAGATAGTCCTTGACTTACAACCACAATGGAGCCCAAAATTTATGTTGCTAAGCAAGACAGTTATTAGGTGAGTTGTGCCCCGTTTTCTGCCTTTATTTGCCACCATTAAGCAAATCCCTGAAGTTGTTAAGTGAATCTGGCTTCCCCCATTAATTTTTCTTGTCTGAAGCCAGCTGGAAAGGTTACCAATGGTGATCACGTGGCCCTGAGACAGTGCAACTGTCATAAGTACATACCAGTTGTCAAGTGCCTGAATTTTGCTCACCTGATCATGGGGATGCTGCAATGGTTGTAAGTGTGAAAACTGGTCATAGGTCAACGGCCACTAAATAAATGGTTATAAGTCAAAGACTACCTGTACATTGCTTACAGCCTACATGTTTAATTGACAATCCTGGTTGTATTGTCCAGAAGAGAACTCTGTGAAAATCCAATATTATTTCAGCTGCTCTCCCAGAGTCAACTGACAATTATAGTATCAAACCTGAAATGTGGCTAATCTTTAATATATTTTAGAGAATTTTGGGAAAGTTATTGAAGACATCGATCAGAGAAAAAAGGATTTTGTAAGAAGCAAGAACAGATAGACCTCCAGCTATGGTTTCCCACAACTCTATGCCTTCCAGATAACTGGAAATTTAATAGTACACTTTTATTAATCCTATTTGGAACCTACTATTGAAACCATCAGTATCAAATTTCAGCCTTATTCTTTAACTTCTCTCTTCAGTGGTGATGATGGGATTACATTATATATCTTTAAAAAATCAGTAAGAGCATCAATATGAACTCATACATTGCCTGAATTGCATAGTTCCAAAGGGTTAGGTGGCTGAATGTACTATAAAAAGATTAAAACCTCAGTGGAGACTCTTGTAGGAACACAGTACCCAAAGAATGAGAGCACTGATACTCAATAACTACTCTTCCAACAAGTTTATGATACTAATACTCAAGGTGCCATTTGCCTTGACATCTATCCTTAGGAGAGAGAAAAAAAGCATTGGAAGATTGTTTTTCTGGAGTGCTAGACTTCATACTGAGGAATCATCGCTGACATATATCTTTTAGGTTGTGTGATTTGCTGATTCTGAGTACTGCTTTGGGATGGCCACCAGAAGGGTTAGCAAACTTGGTCCTTCCTGGAAAGGACTCCTTCACTTCTGCCAAGACTTGTTGTCAGTTCAGTATGCTATATTAATTAGTTAATTAATTAATTAACAGAGGGAGCAGAAACAAGATTGTGCAGTGAGAATCAGACCAGAGATAGGCAACTTCTGTGTATACAGTAACTACCCCATGAGCATAGAGAAGCCATCAATTCTGAGAAGCTTCAAAGGCCCCTGACTCAATTTGCTGCTTCAAAGAGGGTTTCTGCTTCAGTTCACTAATCTGATTCAGTGGGGCAATTTGATCAAAGCTTCACTGAATCAAAAACCATTTTCTTGGCCTTAATATCTTATGCTTAGTGTTTTACTATTCTGCACATCACTAGGCTACGCCAGGATGTTTTTCTCAGTACCTTTATGTTTTTTTTGCTTTTGTTTCTTTTTTATTTTTTATTTCCTCATACTTTTATTATTTCCTTGGACATGCTTGGATATGGAAAACTGACTGTTCCAATTGTGGTTTGTTTGTGTCTAATTTCTCACATTTTACACCACAGTATTAACTGACTTATTTGCTTACTTATTTCTTTACAAAATATCTGTATGTCACCTACAGCTAGTCCTCCATTTACAACCACAGTTGGAACCAGAATTTCTGTGGCTAAACAAAGCAGTTGTTAAGAGAGTTGCACCCAATTTTACAACCTGTTTTACAATAGTTAAGGGAATTATTGCAGTTGTTAAATGAATCACACGGTTGTTAAGCAAATCCAACTTCCCCTATTGCCTTTCCTGTTGGAAGCCTCTTGGGAAGATTGCAAATGGCAGTCACATGACCTGGGATGCTGCAACCATCATGAATACATGCCAGTTGCCAACTGCCCACATTTTGATTATGAGGATGTTGTGATAGTCATAAATACAAGAACCAATCGTAAATCACTTTTTTTAGTGCTGTTGTAGCTATGAATGATCACTAAACTAAGGACCTTATAACTTATAAGCTGAGAACTACCTGTACTCATTTCATTCTTGGGGGTTTTCAATAATCAAAATATAAATATGTAAAAATACAGTTTTAGTCGGCTAAAAATTCTTCATTCACATATTAAGTCAGAAATCAGATTTCTGTCTACCAACATAAGTATTCCAGTGCCAATCTTATTCGCTTTCATTGTTAATGGTTATTGGTCTGTTCGATGTGCCTTTCCAATGTTTCTTGGACTGCATCTTCAGGCACATGAAAGGCATAACATAATGGAGAGTAAATGCCTTTGCAGAGATATGGAAGTGATTCAGTGTTTTTTTTCAAACCAAATGGAGCAGTAGTAGCAACTTTGTCTGGAACAAGGATTCAAAAGAGGTAGAAACTCCTGCTTTGCCCATTCCAAAACAATTTTACAGACCATGATTTTATTAATTACATTGTTATTTTTAAATCCTTTCTCATCTTAAGAAATTTGCTGTTATGATAAATGGTTGATCTCAGTTAAAAAAAATGAACTTATCATTGTGGGCGGTGGTAAACCCTATACTTGTTATGACTGTGCTATTTTTAGCAAATACACTGCAATAAATTGCAAAAATAAAATAAAAATTAAACCTAGTCAAGAAATATTTGCCAAGCTTCCCTTTCTAGGAATCCAAGGAGTGGACAGGGGAGAACCATTAGAGTGGCTTTTTCATTTTGTAGCCTTAGATTGTTTTGATTAACCCTCAGTTACATTTTCCTGGAAAAGGTGAAGCAGTCCAGGGATTTTTAAGTGTGACGGCTACTGACTGCTTCTAAACTAAAACTATTCCATGTTACTGGATGCAGTGAATGCAGGCTTACATTTTCTTGACTGCTGTTCCTTTTTCTCTCATCCTACCCAAAACCAGAAAGGGCAGGAAGAAAGAATGGTCTTGAACAGGGCTGGCTAACATCAGTGTTATCACTTCCATTTGTTTGAATTCCTGCCTTCAGTGGTCCTGAACTTGTCCATTTCAGCTCTGCTGAGTGTGGTCTGATCAAAATGTTTGCAGGCCACAGATAAGCTGAGGAAACAGGCAGTCTTCACCAGACAGCCTGTATAGGCATGTGGCTTATGTGTCTCATAATGAGAAAGCAGGTGCCTACCACATAGCTGTCTAAAGATTAAATAGTCTCAAAGAAGACCAAAGGCTTATCTAATCCAGCATCCGGTTTCCCACAGTGACAAACCAGATGCTGATGGGAATCACATAAGTTGGAAATGGGGGCAATTGTCCTCTTTGAAGTTATCCCTTTCCAGTATTTAGAGATAATTTGTCATAAATACATGAGCATATTTTTTAAATATTTTAAATCATAAGCATCTTATGATTTATGATGAATGTGTTGTACTTATGATTTATGATGAATGTATTTTTATGTTGATTATGATCATGATTTATCACTATTGCTTGCATGTACACTGAGAGCTTATGCACCAGAGGCAAATTCCTTGTGTGTCCAACCACATTTGGCCAATAAAGAATTCTATTCTATTCTATTCTATTCTATTCTACTCTACTCTATTCTATTCTATTCTATTCTATTCTATTCTACTCTACTCTACTCTACTCTACTCTACTCTACTCTACTCTACTCTACTCTACTCTACTCTACTCTATTCATTTAGAGAATATATATGGCTGATCACTCACTTTCAGTGATTCCAGGAGGCTTACAAAAAAATAAAAACCCAATATACAAAGAGTAAAAACAATAATTCCCCCACCCCAAATATGTTCATGTCCCTAAAAAAATCTCAAAATGGTTTTTAATAAAAACTAATTAAAAGGATGTATATTTAACACAATATAATGTATTTATTTGTTTATTAACATGTATAATCTGCCTTTCCCCCATGTCAATAGCATTTCCTCCCCCACCCTGTAGAGCTCAGAGCAAGTGATGGAACCAAAATCATCCAGTGAGTTTCCATGACAGAGGGTGGACTTAAACCGGAGGTTTCCTAATCCTAGTTCAGCAGAAAAGAGAAAAAAAGAAGAGAATAAAATAAAAAACAACAACAAAGAAAAAAATGAGACACAGAAGTTAAATTTACAGGCACAGCAGTAGCATTACAAAAGTCCTGGGAAGATAAAAATATTTTGCATGGTATGAAAAGATATTAAAAACATAGATAAACATGTCTCCCTGGGAGAGCATTCCAAAATTTGGATTAACTATTGAAAAGGCTAGCTTTTGGCTAGCTGTTTCCCATGCCTTAGCGTAGTGTTTCTCAATCTCAGCCATTTAAGAAGTGTGGACTTCAACTCTCAGAATTCCCCAGCCTGGATGAGGAATTCTGCAGGTGAAGATCATACTTCTTAAAGTTGCTGAGATTGAAAAACGCTGCATTAGCCTAAGAGGGCCCCTGGAATCTTGAAGGATTTTCTATAATAAAACAAGCACCTCGTGTTGGGCTATGATTCGCTGTGATCCACATGAACTGTGTTCATCCTATCCAATTCAATACTTTTTGACTCAGCATTTTGTGTTAATCATGTTCAAAGGCATTCCTTCATATAACATTTTGCAGTAATCCATAGAAGAATTACTGTGCATGGATTACTGCAGTGAAACTATCTATCCAGCTGATACACCAATCTATGTTGGCAAAAGCTGCATCTTGCCCCCAAGATTTCTTGTGCTTTTAGTGTCAAACGTTGTTCCTGAAGAATTCCCAAGAAGCTATGAACCTGATCCTTTAGAAGTGGTTTCAACCCCATTCAAAAGAGATTGAACACCACTCTTCTGGGCAGATGTATTAATAATAGCTCTGATTTATCTAGATTGAACTTGATTTTTTGGCCCTATTACCATGACTAAGCACTGATTCAGCAATATCACTGCCTTATATAGTTCTGGTGAAAAGGAAAGATACTAATTGAGTAATAAATATCTTGAAAATTTACAGAGCTGGTTATAATAGACTTAGTCAAATTATTCTTGAAATTTACTGCAGTAAATTGAGTCAGGGAAAATACATTATTTTTCAAGTGAGTCGGTGAAGTTTGGCAAAGAACCACAAAGAAAGCAAAATATAAACAAAAAGGTTAAGAATCCATGGCCCATGGAAGTAACAAGATACAGAACATGGATCTCTACAAATATATTAGCAAGGCATTAATTAAAACTTCTGAGTTTGATCAGTTAAAGAACAAGAACTACTTTAGACTGACTAAAGTTTGAATTCTTATTTATTATTTATTTATTTATTTATTTATTTATTGAATTTATATACCGCCCTATCTCCCTTACGGGACTCAGGGCGGTATATAAATTCTAAACTAAGGTGTTTAGGTGTACATCATTCTAAACTAAGAATGTAGTTTTCTCAGAAATAACGATGTTACCACAATCTGATCTTAAGATTCTGGACCAGTTTGGTAAACCAATCTTGATTTTACTGAATGGAGGGGAGTGATGGTGTAAATCTTATATTCATAATGTGCCCAGGTTGTAAATGTTTGACCTACTCTATGTAAAATATATAAAACATAGGAGTTCTGGTGGTCCAATAATGGGTTCAAACATACTCGTTGACAGCAAATGCAAAAAAATCTTCACTCATTGGATGAGTGCTATACAATTATCTGTTTGAAGGAATTTTGTTTAGTTTTGAAGACATGCAAGTTAAGAGCCTGCAAAAGCTATGTGGAGAAAACCAAAGTTGCTTAAATTCTTTTGGAATCTATTAGCGACTCTACAACTTTGCTTTGCCCTGAATGATACAGGAACCTTGATTTTGAGCAAATATGCCATTTGATATAATAAGAAGAGATCATTAATAAAAAATTCAGCAGCCTGGTTAAATTAAATTTAAAAATCATAAATGATCAAATTGAGGAACTAAATCACAGCTTAGCCTTTTCTGTGCTTGTTGAAACTTTTAAGCTGTATTTCTACAACAATTTACTTAGGTGTACATCCAATAGAAATCCACAAGACATAAATAGAACTGCAATAGCATGGAACTGATTGGTCAGAGGCTATATAGCTTGAATGGGAAGCACTTTAACAATTATACCTTGTTACACGAGACATACCAGCACTTTTTTCCCCCTTGTCCCAGAAAAGAAATGTCACATGGAGCAAAGAGAAATAAGAACTACAGAGGATATTGCCTGAGTTCAATTATGCTCATTAATTCAATTTAAGTGAGGAATGTGTGTAAATAAACCCTGGCAGCTGTAGCAGCTCTGGTTTCAGCAGGGCTTTGGCAGGAATGCAAAGCCAGTGGATGCAAAAACCTGGCTCTTGCTGAGAAATCACAGATAGGCAGATGCAGCTAGGGTTGCAGAGATAGTGGATTGGCAATAAAATGAAGGAATATAGTAGTATATTGGCTGATAGGTAGCCAGTGGCAGGGTATTCACATGTGCTCATACAAAGTCCAAAAGAATTAGTTCAGACCAATCACTGAATAAAAGAGAGGGACGGCAAATCTAAACAGTGTGGTTTAAATTAAAATTTTACATAGGAGCTGATAAATCTTGATAGTAATATTGATCATAGAAGGTGATGCTGGACTTCCATATGACCAATTATGAAAACATCAACCAGTGATGAGTTATCCCTTCACATGTTTATTAAAATCAATTTATATGGCCACTATCATAGATAGAGCTGTGGTGGCACAGTGGTTAGAATGCAGTACCTGCAAGCTAACTCACTGCTCATTTCAGAGTTTGATTCTGACTGGCTCAAGTTTGACTCGGCCTTCCATCCTTCCGGGGTTAATAAAATGAGGACCCAGATTGTTGGGGGCAATATGCTGACTCTGTAAACTGGGCTGTAAAGCACTGTGAAGCGGTATATAAGTCTAAGTGCTATTGCTGTCATGTAGCTATGTGAATATAGGGAACAGGAGACCAAGAAAATCCACAATGTGACATCCTATGCCCACACATGAAGAGGAAATATGTTGATGGAATTCAGGAATTTAAATTTTCAGGACCAAAATCTATCACTAGCATATCTGGAGCAAACTTTTTTCATATTGTAGCAGATCTGGATCCAGTGGGTAAAAATTTCAGGAAAGCAGAGCTTAGTTAATCTTTTTGTATTTTAGTATTGGATAAATCTGCATCAAGAGGTAGCAGACTTTCCTTAACTGGATGTACGTAGACAATGGTCCCCAATCTTTCTGGCTTTGCAGACCAGCGGGGGGGAGGGGATGGTTCCGTGTGAGCGGAGGTGCACGCACTCACTTGACCGCCCAGTTCTAAACAGGCTGCAGTATTGGGCCACAGTCCAGAAGTTGGGGGCCCCTGTACTTAGAGACTGACCATCTGTCAAAGGTAATATAGTTGCGAAATTCCTGCATTAAGCAAAAGATTGAACTTGATTTCTTCCAGATCAGTAATTCTATGACTAACAAAATTGTTGACTATTTTTTTGATATTTTGCTTTTCTTTATTTTTCATCCGTCTTTTCCCGCATCCTCTATTTGTCCTCGAACAACTTTACAATGTCTTAATCTGGAGCTTCTACCAAAATACAGGGGTCAAGATTGTAGTTATCTGTCTGCGCGCTGAATTAATTTGTCCTATCAAGTCGTCCTGTGGTGATGTAATACTGCATTTTACCAAAAGCATTTTATGGTTTTGTGTGAAGAGCAACTGAAAACAGTTAGAATAGGGCATCATTGCAGAATTAGAATTTTCAGAATCAAAAAGAAAAGCATTTGTGGTTTCCTGTTCAGAAATGTTAATGTTATTTTAATGCTTTGGGACTACAGAGATACTTATTTGGTTATTCTTTGGCCATTGCTAAGTTATACATTGCAAGTGGCTCTGATAGAACCATATAGAGATTCCTTATTGCAATCCAAGGGGTTCCCTCCTGAAAAATCATATCCACAGATCATTTTTGGGGATCTTCTGACCTTGGGATCATGCATTCGCATTCTTGCAGGCAGTGCATAATCAGAACTGTGTTTAACTCATATTGGTTTACTATATCTCTCTGAGTTTTGAAATCTGTTATTAATTTTAACCATAAAGAATAGAAATTATTAAATATTCAGGAAACAATAATAAATCATAGAATGCTGAAGTCGAAATCTTCTGCTTAATACAAGAATTTCAGTTTGAACCCTCCCAGACAGATGGTTTTCTAGTCTCCATTTAAAGATATTTAATGATGAAAGGCCAGCCACCTGTTGGGGTAATTGGTACCTTAACTGCATTTGGCATTACAAAATATTTTTTAATGGCTATGGCTGAAGTTTCAAACTGAAGGTTAGTGTTTTCTTTTCTTTTCTTTTTTGGGATGATCTTGCTAGATTTTTGTCATCCATGACTGACATCCCCACTATTAAATGACTAAACAGTCTTCAACTCGTAACAATGAATTGAATAAATGGTTGAATAAATGGTATAGTTTAGTTTTCACAGTTATAAGATACAAATATCTATTATCTGTATATAATTGTCTTCCAAATAATATGTATATCTACCTGGAAATCTAATTCCAGAGAAGGTATTTGGCTATCATAACTAGTAACTGTCTTATCCTCCATTAATTTATCAAAATTCATCCAGAGTTGAAGCAGAATATGAAATAATGTGTATTTCATGCATTTTTAATCATAAGGATCTGAATAAAAGAGAATATTTTTTGCTCAGGATTGAACTGTGAGGTCCTTGGTGCTCGCTGAGCTTTGTTATTTTCTTACAAACATTTCACTACCCAACTAAGTAACATCATCAGAGCTAAGTAATGCGGAGATGTTAGGAGCCAAACATCCATTAAGAGAGTGTTTGGTTGGAAGATTGGCAGCAAGAGAGCAAGAAAGAGACACGAGAATAGGCAGGCTAGAGCATCTAATATGTAAAAAAGATGAATTTGGGGATAAGTGACAATGAGAAATGTACTTGTACACAAGCTTACTAACAGCTGAGGTGGAGCTGTAAATCCGGGCCAGATTCCATAATCTGATAACAACAATACAAAGTCTTGGAAGTGCTAAGGGAAAGGCCAGGGTTAGACTTGGTCATGAATACACCAATATCAAGAATGATGTGGAAATTAGGAACAAGGAAGCAAAAAGGGAATGAAGTCAGATGCTTGTTGCTTTCAGTAACTGGAAGGAAGTCCCTATGTCAGGGGTGTCAAACTCACAATGTCACATGACATATTGCAACTTTTTTGCCATTGCTGGCAATGGGGTGGGTGCAATTTTGCTATGATGCATTCGGCCCGTGGGCCGGCAGTTTGACACCCCTGCCCTATGTGGTTAAACTATCTCCCCAGCAAGCATGTACAGTTGTTCTTCCCCACTTCTTAGCACCATGTTTGCTATTGGACCTTTGGTGGTGGCTGAAGAGGGCCTGGAGAGGCTTTGGCATGGATAGTGGAAGGGTCAGCCACTGACAAATCTTTGGGTAGGCATGACATCTACATGGGGTGCCTTTAAAGACCATCTGGAAACTACAATTGATTCAAAATGCTGTGTCCCAGTTACTAATGTTGTTATTTGCCAAAAGCGGATTAAACCTGTACTAATTGCATTTCCAACTGGTATACAGGTGCAATTCAAATGGTTTTAATGTGTACAGTCTTACATGGCTTGACACTAACAGCCCTTTAAGGTAGGTGATGTCAGGAAACAGACTCCATATGAAATGATAGAAGTCACTTCTATTCATAGAGGCTAAAACAGAACCTAAAAAGCCTGACATTGTTTCTCCATCCCTTCCTCTAATACCAAAGGGAATCAAGATGGAGCAGTCTTGAGTTTCTTTACCATACTGTTTTCTTGGGTTAAGTTCACATTTTCCTAACAGCTGCCCCATATTTTCTTCAAGGCCATCTCAGTACTCATCTATACTGTGTCCCAAGCAGGTTGTCCCACAAACTGATAACTAGTTAAACACCAGGAAACACAAAATAGGAATATGTAGTGGAGATACAGTATATATAAACAATCTGAATTCTGATCAGGTCTTTTCAACCTGTTTATAAATTAGGTGAACATAGATGGAGCAAGGAATGACCAATTGGACATTCAAAATTATTTATGCTGGTAAAATCAGAAGGAGATTGAGAAGAACCCAGAGGACTTTCTCTAAGCAAAAGAAAACAGGTTTTAAAATGATAAATTCAGTTGAGTGGGTATATAAGTGCATCTTGTCTCATATTGGAAAATATGTGCAATAAGGTGATCTGAACTGGAAAGGAATCTTGGAGTCTTGATGATAGTACGATGAAAATGTCATACTACGAAAAGCTGAGAACCATGAAAGAAATAATAAGGAAAAGATTGGAAATGATAATGTAAACATAAGTGGCAGCTTTAATAACTGCTTTTGGAATACTAAGGATAATTCTTGTCATCTCACTTCAAAAAGAAATAGTGCAAAACTGAGAAAAATGCAAAAAAGGAAATTGGGATGATTAGAGAGTGGCTTTGCTGCAAGGAAAAACCAAAGCTTTGGAGGCTTTTTGGATTAGAATGTTGGCTTATTGGATTTGAGAAAGGAAAACTAAATTTGACAGATCTCACTCAAGTGAAAAAAAAAACCCTGCTTAAATACTCTGTAAGAGGATTTTGTTGGTGTAAAATAGATTTAGTTATACAGCATTTCCTCCTCCTGCCGCACTATCTCAAGTATTTAATTTGTTTAGCTTACTATTTCTTAACCCCTTTTCTTCATGTTGCACAATGCTGCTTATTTTTAATAGCATGATGGATATATGATTGTGTTGTTCGGATTTTTTCACTTGTCTGCTCTCTTCTTCTGTATCGCGATGACCCTTGTTTATACATAATAAGAAAATGAGCCATGAGAACTTGTACGAAAGTGACAGAATACCTTACTAGAGACTCTTTGGGAGTTTCTTCAGATAAATTTGCAGATTGAGTGATACATAAATGAATAATTTGCCTGTTTGTGTGAATCAGATCCCTGGAATGTTTGGGTGGTTTCTTTGGTACTTATCACAGGGCAAACCCAAAGGATAGACTTGTCCTTGTGGAACAGTCTCATTAATGTACAGTTTCATCAATTCCTGATGTTCAAAGATCCATTTTATTAATGAGATTTTATCAGATATGCCATCAAATTACTGCTTTATTGTCGAGGGAGGTCTGTGAGCATTTATTTAAAATGTTAATTATTTTGTGATTCTTTTAGTTGCCATATATATTATTTTTGCTATCCGTCACAATGCTTTGAAATGGCAACTTGATAAATATGTAGGAATAACATTTTCCCAACATACTTCTTAGCTCCATCTCTCTCTGTCTCTGTCTCTGTCTCTGTCTCTGTCTCTCTCTCTCTCTCTCTCTCTCTCTCTCTCTCTCTCTCTCTCTCTCTCTCTCTCTCTCTCTCTCTGTGTGTGTGTGTGTGTGTGTGTGTGTGTGAGAGAGAGAGAGAGAGAGAGAGAGAGAGAGAGAGAGAGAGAGAGAGAGAGAGAGAGAGAGAGAGAGAGAGAGAGAGAGAGATTGTTTCTCAGGCTGATTTTCCTTCATGCATAAAGAAAGCAAATATGGATTTTTCTTTCTGCACACACCTATATGTTTCCCTCCCTCTCCCGGATAAAATTCAAAGTTCTACTCTTCCTTTACTCCTGGGGAGTTTTGATTCCAGATTCTTCCTCCAACCTGTGTAGGTCAGCAGGAGTCCAGGCAAAACAGCTTTTAAATTACAGTACAGTGTAGAGTTCATTTTTCCCCTCATTTCTCCTGATAGGCTTCTTACCAAGGAACAAGCACTGAGGACAAGGTGTGTGCATAGTGAGTGTGTAGAGAAAGAGAGACAGAAAAGAGCGAGAGCCCTTCCTACTAACAATCTGTGCGAGCCAAAGTAGTTAATTGAATAACCTCAGGTCTAGCGGAGGTGGGGGGAATATTCTGCTTGACCTAGACTGCTTAACATTGTATCCCAGCAGGAGCTTCAAAGAAATTAAGGGGCAGTCAGTTTGAAATCTCTGCAAAGTCCCCCAGTCACAGGAAAGCACTGAAGGGCATTTTCCAAAATATTCCTCATTAATGAATGTCTCTGCAGCTTAAAGTGAATTTCTGAACCTCAGGTGAAACTTTGACCTGAAGACATGCAGCAGAGACCCCACTCCAAAACACAGCCCTTTCTTCTAAGGTGATTCCACTAGACATGAGTTAAGGCTTCACCAAGAAGAGTTTATCGTAATATATATGACTGAATCTATTACTAAATGTGAAATATTTTTTCCCGTTTTCCATTTTTTTTTTGTTCCTCTGCCTTCCCTGCTACAAAGATTTCCATTTAGACCCTAACCCTAATTTCACCAAAGGTAAAATCTCTGCACAACATTAGTGCCAATTCCTAATTCGGTACATTTATTAAGAAATCCAGCAGGGATCAGTCAGACGGGACTTAGATTTAAAATAAAAGTAAATTAAACTGAGCACACTGACACTGGAATTGATCAGCTATTTATCAACATTTGAAGATATTTACATGATGATTGTCTTGGACTCCACAGTTGCTTGCTACCAGCCTCTTGAAGAGCAAAAAACTAAAAACAATCTTTTCTTAAAAGGGTAAGTCCTTTAAGCTGTGGTGCTAGGGAAGTTTCCTGCATATTTCTTGGACAGCAAAGGTGGCTAATAAGCAAGTACTGGAGTGCATAACACCAGATAAGTCACTAGAAGGCAAAATCACAAAACTGCATCTCATTTACTTTGGCTATGTCAGGCGTGGGCATTCACTGAAGAAAGCAGTTATGCTTGGAAGAGGTAGCAGTAAAAGGAAACCAGGCCATCAAAGAACAAGGTGACTGGATATCATCAAAGCTGACACCAGCCAGAGCATAGAAAAACTCAAGTAGTGCAAGATCGGAAGATGTGGAGAGACCTGGCCCATAGAATCAGTCAGATTCAGTCAATCAATTCAGTCAGACATGACTGAATGGATAACATCATCATCTAATGGGGTTAATGCAATCAGTACCTTAGCTAATATTATAAGGTGTCTCCTAGGTGTTTTTTTTAAGTACTTATTTAGCCTAAGCTCAAGTTATAGGAAAATGGGGGTGAAAGGTGAAGGTTCTTAACTCTCCACTCCCAATCATTTGGGTTATAAACAGCCTTTGCCCCATCTTCCAGGAGAAGTTATTTGCTAGTAAAGTGAAAATTATTATCATTTTCATCAAGACTGTGTAATAACACCTTCTAGCCCAGTGGTTCTCAACCTGTGGGTCGGGACCCCATTTGGGGTCGATCGACCATTTCACGGGGGTCGCCAAGCAAGGCTGTCCGCCATTTTTTTGTCTGCCATTTTTTCCCCCTTTTCCGGTGGGTGCCTTACCTCCCTTGGGCTGGGCCAGCTGGTGGTCGGCCTGCTCCGTCTCTGCCGCTTGCCAGCTACGCCTCGGCCAGCGCAGGGGGCGGAACCACGCATGCGCGGCGCTCCCGGGCAGGGAAAGTCCTCGACTTACAACCGGTTGGGTAGTCCTTGACTTACGACCGGTTTAGTCCTCGACTTACGACCGGTTGGGGTTGCGGCATTAAAAAGGTTGAGAACCACTGTTCTAGCCCCTTCCTTTTTTGAGGAGGTGAAACAGAAGCACAAAGTGTAACTTACAAAATAATTAAATTGAAAACTTTAATTAAAAAAACATATTCAAATGTTGATAGGCAATGTTTATTAATAATCTAACTGCTACAAATCAGGTTGAGATTTTACTTTCTGCTGTTATAATTAGTTGACCTATGTCCCAAAAGTGCTTTAACACTAGATTCAAAATACTGGGTCGTATTAAGAGTTTTGTTATTATCAGTAACAAATGTCTGAGTAATCAGACAAGTGCAGACAATACGTTTATTATCTACCTCTAAATTACATCTGCATGACAACCAACTTTTGTTGCTATGCACAACATTGTAAACTTTGTCCAGCTGTCCAGAAGTCTTCCCTCTTTTTCCAGACATGTCTTCTTAGCCAGTACAGGAACATCTGAAAGGCACTTGATTGGGGGGAATAGAGGATATTGACCTAGTCTTAGAGGGTATTGACAGTGCTATGCCAAAGAAATTAGTTCCAGTATGTTAACCTTTTCGTTGTGGAACTTCCTGTAAGTCTTTGCAGATCCAAGATGATTTTAGAGCCTACAGTCATGTGAATTAGAGTTGTATAACATTTCTTTTTACAATTACATAGATTTTCAGTATGTTAAAGCATAAGTTAAGAAATCCACAGAATGAAATCTTTCTCTCCCCTCCCATCCCCAGAAGTAGTTGTCATAGTTTGCCCACATTATTTGCTGTCAAATAATACGTGCATGCCATGGAGGAAAACTATATTGAAAGAGTTAAGAATTTATTTTAAAAAATTGTGGATCAAGTGGTTACGGCAATGAAAGGGGAACTCCTGCCTTGAGATTTTCTGGAATGGAATGTTGCCAGCTGCTATTACAATCCCATCATTTTTAAACAACAGCCAAGGCGCTCATCTCTCTAAAATCAGTATCAAATAAATTCTTTTTCAAAGGGGAATACTATGTTATGTCATCTTCCAAATTAGGAAGCCACAATGTGCATCTGTACATATCTGTATCTACTCAGAAATGCTCAGAAGAGTTGTTCTGACTCTCAGTAACCCCCATCAGCAAAAGAATGGTGTTTTTAAGCTGTTTCTAGTTTTTTATCCAGATGCTGGAAGCTACTGAGGTAGAACATTTTGCCCTGATTTGACAGTAAGCTTAAATCAATGCACTAGCGTTTTCCAGATAAACCTGGAGGTCTCTGGGCTTCTTTCTTTATATGTACTTTTGGTACGTTACTAATTTTTAATAAAGTAGTAGTGTTTGTGTATGACTTTCCATAGACCTGAAAAACTTCCCCATAGACTTAGAAATAAAAAATTTAAAAGAGAGCTGGTTCTGCTTGCACAGGGTATTAAATCATTTTGTTTGGCTTTATCTCCTCTTTTATAAAATTGAAAAGCTTAAAAATACTTGCAAGTATACTTAGGCAAGACTGCTTCTGTGGAAAAAAAATTATCTCAGGGCCTTATTTCTGGGTTTTGTGACTGCAGGCAAACTATAATTAAAAGTCATCTGAAGATTCTTGTTATAAATATCCCCTATATAAATGCAAAGAGCTGAGAATGAAAGGATTTAAATGGTATATTGTAAAAGGACACAGGCCTATTGATTTCACAGCTGCTAACCCTTTTGGCTCCACAGTACATACCATGTTATCTAACTTTCCAGAGACTCACTTAATTATCTAGGAGTGCCTGTGCTTCCATCCGAATAAAAAATACCTAAGACCAAAATCTTATCAAATTGTTTCTGAATTATAAATTAGATAAGCATCCTTGTGAGCAGGCACACAAACACTGTACAGGTAAAGCATTGCATAAATATTTTATTTAATCATTAAATATACAAGATTTCATACAATAAATAATCAAACAACTATATTGGAACAAAGGAATACAATCAACCACCAGTAATTGCAACAAAGGGACTCTTTTAAACAAAGAGAAATTATATAGTGCTCTTGTTTAGTTCTATATATTATTTGTTTTGTTTTTTGTGCCTTCAAGTCAGTACTGACTCCTGACAACTGATTGGACTACCTTGATTTAAATAATGAAAGAGCTAGTCACACTTTTGTTTAATTGTATTTATCTCACTTGTGTTTCTGTATTTCTTTTAAAGTGTTTATATTTTTAAACTGTGTGAATATGTGTGTTCTAGAAAAGAGCATCGTTTTCTAATGATGACTTGGAACAGCCATGCAGATACTTGTTAATATTCCTGGGTGGTGTCCACATTATTGACATTAATAATTAGGAGTGTAAGCTAGTCTGTTTTAATTGTCTGATCAATAGGGTTGTATTCCAATCCATCTTTTTGTTGTTGTTGTTGTTGTTGTTGTTTTTTAAAAAAACAATGTTCATTAAGCCTTTATCTATAGTCCTATGGGGCAAGGAAGAGGATGGAGACAGTAAATCCATTTTTCCTTCCAAGTCTTTCCATTTTGGTTATTCTATATTGTGAATATATATTCTGTGTAAGCTAAGAATTCACCAAATGTTAAAGCCATCTACAATAATTTTTCAGCCAAATACCTATTGGATTGCTGGATAGTGCAGAAAATAGCATATTATATCATATATTATATAGTATAGTGTAGAGGATTGATTCAGAAAAATAATAGGAAAATAAATGTCACAGTAGGGTCCTTGTGTAGGATGATTTAATTAATGTAATTAATGTTAGCAATTTGGGATTTCTGTAAGTGCCTTTTTACTATTGCTTCATTGCAAAATGGCTTTTAAAAATCCATGGGAATTTGAAGTATTTATTTGGCAACCTATGACAATCATTATTCAGTTGTACACTTCTTAATATGAGTTATATGTCCTCCCAACAGACAATAGTGATTTAGGCAGTGTACATGACTAAAATGAATTGAATACCTGCACATTTAATTCTGTACATATGCATTAAGGATGGTTTAATCAAGAATTTCAGGATAAATGCACTTATACAGTTTATGCCTAGACACTTCCTTTTCCAACCAGAGTTGACATGAACTATCAGTCCAAACTGTGCCTTTTGGATGACATTGGTTATTCCAGCTCGCAGGACTGGCCTAGGGTA
The DNA here is from genome assembly GCF_001527695.2 of Protobothrops mucrosquamatus. Lineage (NCBI taxonomy): Eukaryota > Metazoa > Chordata > Lepidosauria > Squamata > Viperidae > Protobothrops > Protobothrops mucrosquamatus. The sequence goes on along the minus strand of NW_015386853.1, from coordinate 555,289 downwards.
ATTTTTAGAGGGGTTTTAATCAATATTTTAAATTGGACAATCTTTAATATTTCTTTTAATTAATTTTAAACCTGTATTGTTATTTATGTATTTTAATTGATTGTCAGCCGCCCTGAGTCCTACGAGGAGAAGGGCGGGATATAAATCTAAATAATAAATAATAAATAAATTATTTCTAAATCCATAATAGTATATGAGGTTCTTATATGTTTAATACACATTTAATGGCTGAACATGTAAGTAAATTCTATTTTTCTCTCCTAAATGAGATTGCTCAACTAGAATTCTTCGTCCCCAAGTGTGTCATATTTTAAAATGATGCCATATTATGACCAGATTTTACAGTTTTCATGAAATTTGGTACATTTCTAGAGGAAAGCTAGGGTTTCATATGTACCTCCTTTCTAACTGTATTACTTTTATTTTTTGAGCAGTACAGAGAATCAAGCTAGACTCAATGGCGTCTTTACCTTTTTGCAATATGATAGAATGTTTAGACACACACAAATCCAATACAGGTAGTCTCAACTTACAACCACAATAGAGCTCAAGATTTCTGTTGCTAAGTGAAATATTTGTTAAATGGGTTTTGCCCCATTTGTGAATCACTGCAGTTGTTAAGTTAGTAACATGATTGTTTAAATGAATTGGATTTTTCCATTGACTTTGTTCGTCAGAACGTCGCAAAAGGGGATCACGTGACCCCAGGACATTGCACCCATCATAAATATGAGTCATTTGCCAAGCATCTGAATGTTGATTACATGACCATGGAGATGCTGCAACGGTCATAATTGTGAAAAACTGTCATAAGTCACTTTTTTCAGTGCTGTTGTAACTTCTAACTGTTATAATTCAAGGACTACCTGTAAGTGGACCAGTATTCAGCAGTATGGAAGATATATATGACAGTATGTGTGTTTTGTAACATTGCCTGGATTTCTAATTATGCTTATCCAGTAGAAAGGGAAATGTGTGGATCCTCTGTCCAATCCCTCTTGCATGTTTTAGAATTAATCTGATATAGTTGCTAAGAGAGTGAGATGGACGTTTGGCTTAATTCCTAACTCTCATACACAGGCACTGGATGATTGTAAGCAAGCAATTATCCCTTTAAGAAGACTGTAAATAGTATAACAGTACTACTGTGTTTCCCCGAAAATAAGACCAGGTCTTATATTAACTTTTGCTCCAAAAGACGCATTAGGGCTTATTTTCAGAGAAATATAGTACTAAATGCATCTGTCTGGCTGACGATCTTAAATGGGACTTATTTTGGGAGTAGGGCTTTTATTACGAGCATCCTGAAAAATCATGCTAGGGCTTATTTTCCAGTTGGGCCTTATTTTCGGGGAAACACAGTATCTACCTTAAAGGAATGCCGTAAAGTTACTTTATTTCAAGGCCATTTCTAAACAACTAGGAAAGATTTGCTAAAGAAGAGTTGAATTAACCAGGCCAAATTCCACTTTAGAAAAAAAATCACAAAGGTAAACTAACAAGACTACAGAACCAAGAACTACAATTTTATCAAATCTGTTTGGATTTTATGGTTCACCTTAATAGCAATAGATTATAATTTGATGTACACTATACATATATATGGTAAATTTTCATACATATAGTACCCGTCTCTTTATTCACATTGTAGATTTTATATATCTTTCTTTTTCTTTATATGTATCTTGGATTTATCTTAATGAAGTTACCTGATATTGTTTGAATTCTTTTTAAAGCCTATTTCTAAACAAAAAAAACCCAGTCGGATTTAATAGGAATAGGGCAGAAGAAGGATTCTGTTATCTTTAGAATTCCAGTATCCAGCTACTAATCTGCACATTGTTAACTGCAGTCGTATCCGCCACATTGTGGGCATTCAATTCTCGATTCTGAAACTATGTTAACACATCTTTCCCAAATAAAAAAGTAGAAAATGATGTGGAACATTTGGAGAAACTGATACTCCATTTCTTAAACTTAATGAAGAGTTTCTTAGATTGCTTCCCCATTTTGTAATTTTCAGAATTCCAAAAACTATTATTGGGATGGTAAATTTGAAGTATTAACAGATAGTTCTTGACTTACAATCATTTGTTTAATGACCATTTGAAGTTATAACGGCACTGAAAAAAGTGACTTATGACTGTTTTTCACACTTATGACCGTTGCAGCGTCCCCATGGTCATGTGATCAAAATTAAGATTCTTGGCAATTGACTCATATTCGTGATTGTTGCAGTGTCCCAGGGTCCTGTTCTGACAAGGAAAGTCAATGGGGAAGCCAGATTTGCTTAACAAGTGTATTACTAACTTAACAACTGCAGTGATTCACTTAACAACTTNAGAAAGTCATCCTCTGTTTGAGAGCTCTAGCGGGATATTTGAGATTCTCCTCTCTTTTTTCAGGATTGTCCAGTTCAAATCTGAAAAAGCCCTGGAAGGGGAAAGGAGATACCTCAAAAATGTCCATTAGAGTTGGGAATAAATGTGTGCTGGAGTCAGCACAGTTGCTTTTATGAAGCCCTTTATCTGGCCTCAAAGCTTTCACTGTCTCCTATCTGGCACTTTCCACAGCTACAAGAGGCATTCTGCACTTGTGCAGAAATATCCAGTTTTGCTAAGGGTATCCTGGAGAAGGTAAGCAATGTACATCTTCCATCAGCACACTCCAAAACTAGACAACTGGTTTATCCTCTCTCTCAGCACTTGCCAAATAGTTCACACTTTATAAGCAACTAAATTTAGGAAGATTCAGATCATTAGGAGACCTAGTAATTAAACAGCAACTGTGGTTTAATGCAAACAGATGTCAAACAGTGCATCCAATATCAGCCATGTGAAACAGATTATATCATAAATGGAGTAGACATAAATTTAAATGATCATAAAGAATATTGAAATCTAGCATGAAAGTATGTTTGCTGCCGTTTGCCAACTCTAATTTTGCAGCCAAAAAGAGAAATATATCAGGCAACATCAGCAGGAGGATAGAATACCACTCAAATCAAAGAATACAACATTTCTTTGAAAAATGCACTACTGGATCAGGGAATGGAAAGAATAAAGGTTAAAATGCACAATCCTCTAGGGATTGTAGAAGTTCATTTTGGAGCTGAAATGATGGGATGGAAATAAATCTTGGTCCTTTGTACTTGTTGGTTTACATGTATAGCCTACCTCATCCTAAGTGTTGACAAAGTAATAACAGAATAAAAACAGTTTCAATGCAATGAAACAGCAGACATCCACCTATACTACCAAGGTAATTACCAATACATGTTTGATGTGCATATACATTGTAGTGCTCATCTAGATTTTACTGAACTTAGATGTATGTTCTGATAGATGCCTCTCCCTATCTGGTCATTATCTATTGCATGGTATTGGGTGAAGGGTATAAATTATTCTGGCTTAAAGCAAAGAACAGGTACTCCCAAAATCAGTTAAAAATGGGAAACACTTTGAGTTAGCTTGAGCTCCACTGCAACTAAGTCAGGAAATAGGGAGGGACAACTTCTTTGTGCCATTGCTTTGTTTTGACTTTTCCTGTTTTTGATGACATCAGTAAGAGGGAATTAACTATGCTAGAGGGGGCAGTTATGAGACTTGTTTCAGATCATGACCAGAAAGCAAGAATCCTGTGAATCCTTGGCCAGTCAAATGTAGACTCCAAATGATCTGCTTCCATTTCTCCCATGAGAAGCTCAAAAATGGTTTCTGCTACTTGGTCCAGAGGGTTTTTGTTATGTGAGAATTGTTGCAATATTTATTTATTTTATTTATTTATTTGTTTAAATTTTTATCCCGCCCTTCTCCTTACGGACTCAGGGCGGCTGACAGCCTAGTAAAAGATAAAAACACCCACTTTAAAACCTAATTAAAATGAAATATTTGATGTGGCCTATGTCAATTTAAAATTATTCTTAAAACCCCACTAAAAATTCCCCTAGGCCAATCCCGCTTGTTGGAAGAGCCATGTCTTAAGGGCGCGGCGGAAGGAGGGGAGATCCGGGATCACCCGGATCTCTGGGGGTAGTTCGTTCCAG
>NW_015386853.1:531648-550098 GCF_001527695.2 Protobothrops mucrosquamatus | reverse complement strand
GCCAGTACCAGCCAGGAGGGGCACGGATCCAGTAAACATGTGGTTGCATTCAGCCTCCCCAGGATCCTGTCCACGTCCTCGGGAGCCACAGAGTCAAACTCCTCCCATACAACAGTCTCAAGACCTGCTCCCACTTTGCTGCAAGTGAGGAATTTGATTGTGTTGTGGTCTTTCCACTGCTCTTCCTGAAAGGCTGTCTTCCTTAACTTCCCTAGGTGGTGTTTCATGTCATCTTGATGTGAAGTAATTCCTCAAGGCAGGAGTCTTCAAACTTGGCCCTTTAATGACTTGTGGACTTCAACTCCCATAATTCCTCAGCCAGCATGCTGAGTTGAATTCCACAAGTCATAAAAGGGCCAAGTTTGAAGACCCCTGCCTCAAGACAAGGGAAAGAGATGATCTTTCTACAAAGGTGTTAGGGATGTTCTACTATGGTTATGGGAGGTGTTTTGAATGAATGGCTGGCCCAAATGAATGTGTTCAGATAGAGGTGAATGCCAGAAAGCTTCCTTCTGTATAATTGTATTAAGCAACAATCTAAATTTTCCAGAAAATGTGTACTTAGTGGCTTTTGACTATTGTATTATTTATTTTATTTATTTATTTATTTATTTATTTTATTAAATTTATACTCCGCCCTTCTCCCGGAGGACTCAGGGCGGCTTACAGCCAGTTTAAAAACAATAATACAATACCATACAAAATTTAAAAATGATTAAAAATAAATATTTGAATAGGCCGCTTCTACTAAAATTTTGTTAAAACCAATTAAAATACCCCTAGGCCAGTCCTGCCCGCTGAAATAACCAAGTCTTGAGGGCGCAGCGGAAGGAGGGGAGATCCGGAATCACCCGGATCTCTGGGGGCAGCTCGTTCCAGAGACTATTAATAGTCCCAGAAACAAACTTGTTATGGTCAAGGAAAATCTAGGGGTTTCATTTACTTCTCCTAAATAGGAGGAACAAGAGGATACAAAAATCAGACAGCTTTACATCTATTGTATATAGATTTATTGGAAAAAAATTAAAGTTAAAAAAATATACTGAAAAATATCCATTATAGTATGATGGATGGATGGATGGATGATAGATGAATCGATGGAAAAAACCTTCTGTCATGGTTCCGACAGATGAAACTCTTCAAAGAACTTTGAGGTATTGTTTACCTTAAAGAATCTTTATTCGGGCAGCATAGCATCGGCACATACATAAACGAAGCCAAAATCTGGATTCCCCTCCCCTTAGCACATAGTATCAAACACAATTCCCTCCTCTAATTAACAGTCATAAATCACATTCTCCAATTAGTTTGAAATGCAGGCTTTCCCACCTTTACTCCAATCCACCATTTCTTATCATCTCTTATTTCAAAAGCCCTGAGTTCACACACTATTACAATATTGTTATGTCTAACTAACTCCCATCACATTCCTCCTCCTCCCCCAGTATCATCTAATTCTAAGAGTAAAGCATAAGAAAGAAAAAGGCTGCATCTCCATATGTTGTCAAAGCAAGAACATCCAATGTTAGCAGCATTGACACCTTCATTGATTCATGTGCAATTAATAGGAACTAACAGAAACTAACTCACTATATTTCCAAAACTTGTGGGTTTTTTACAAAATACTTTTTTTCTTTTAAAATAGGAATAATTTAGATATTGAAACAAAGTAGCCTACAAAGCCTTTTCTGCTAAGCAAAGCACTATCAGTTGGAAGCCACATATCCTTAATAGCTATTCATACCAAGTTGTAGATAAGGGTGTAACCGAGTCAGCCTCCCAACAGCTGTTCCTTTTAAGGATAAGAGCACACCACAAATTCCAGACATCCCATGGTTGTTGCAGTTGCTGAATCACAAGTTTAGGCTTCACTTGTTTCAGGACTAGAGAGAAACAAGGGGGGAGTGTCACACTTTCTAGTCCAAACCATCCAACCTTCACAAGGGAAATAAAAATCAACAAAGATTGCCTTGCTTAGCTAAAACAAAACAGACCTCCAAGAAAAATATCAGTGTTCATTCTTGCATTCTTTTAATTGTGTTAACAAGGAAGAGAACATTTACCTAAGCAATGTAGCAGAGTGTATAAATGGTGACAAGACTTGTCCTTTTTAAGTTATACTAGCCTTCTTCAATCCTGCCCCATTTGTGATGTGGATGGCTGGAAATTTTGGAAGTTGTAACCCAATCTGTGGAGTAAACAAAGGCTATAAATTATTGAATGACATAAGCTCCATGTCCAACAGAGGGTGAATGAAGACCAGATTTTATTTTCCTTATTCAATAATCAAATGCTACATGGCTGTACAAAAATTAAGGGTTAGGGGCTCATCACAGCTGGGATGTCTGTGGAGATTCTCAATCATCCCAGGTCATGGTTGTCCCAAAGGTGCTTTTCCAAAAGGCAACTGGACTTGGTTTGGTTTTGTTTCTTGAAAACATTTAGCTTCTCATCCAAGAAGCTAAAGAAATTTCTTGGATAAGAAGCGAAACATTTTCAAGGGAAAAAAACCCAAGAAAGTCCAGTTGCCTTTTGGAAAAGCACCTTTGGGTCACACCTGGGATATTTGAATGGTTCTGGGTATAAATATTTGAAAGGAATTCAGATGATTTGAAACATGTACAGAGAAGAGCAATGAAGATAACAAGAAATAAATTGGCAAAACAATCTACTTAGCCTTGGGAAAGGTGATTGTGGTGGATATGTTTGTCTTCAAGTATCTGGTTCATGTAGAACAGGGGTGCCAAGCTACCGGTCTGTGAGCCGGTTGCATCATATGGAAGCCACGCCCACCCCAGCTCCTGCAATGCAAAAAAAGTCGTATTACATCGCAACATGTCATGTGATACATCAAGTTTGACACCTATGATGTAGAGGAATGCAATGATCTGTTCTCTTATTCCAGAGCAAAGGACACATCGAATCATAAAGACTGATTGAAAATAATCAAAGAAAAGCAGAGGCTATTGAATATTAAGAAAAACTTCCTAACAATAAAAGAGTTGAACAGGGGAACCAATTCCCTAAAAAGGGACAGGCTTTTCTTTGTGAGATAAGTTCAAGCAAAGATGTAGTATACATTTATTAGGGATATTTAGATTTGATTTCCTGCATTATAATAGAGTTGAACTCTGTGGCTTGTTTCATATAGTTCTATATCATTGTTGATTGAATAAATCACAATTAGATTGGGGTAAAACAGCTCAGTTAGCTTCACATTGCAAACCACAATGTGACTGGGGTGGAAGGAAGTCTTGATAGAGGATCCAGATGGCCAGCAGAGCATTGCACTGGAGATCCTACAAGATTTTTTTCCAACTCCTCATTTCTGTGCTTCTAAATTTAATGCAATACTATTTAATTGCCTTGATGGGAGTAGCCTAAATTCCTTTCAAAAGCCTACATTTTATTTTTAGCCATGGTCTTATCACTGCCACTTTGGAGAATTCCCAAGTAATATTAAAAGTAGATGCCCATTTGAAGCCTGACCTGTCCAGTTATTTGAACCTTCTGCTTTGTGTCAAATTTTGGCCATTTCAAAAGTGCTAATTTGAGTTAAGTCTGCATGAGAGACTTGTTTAATGAGCAGATTAAAAAGATGATTATATGTCCTTTTAAAAGTGCTTACCTTTTGCCAAAGAGGGGGGTTGATGCCACTTTAGTCCCCCCCCCTTTTTTTGGCATCACAACATAGAACAGTCTCTTTTAATTAACTCTGCGGGGTCACAGAAACCCAGGCTGTTTGCTTCATTAAACTCTGATGGTGCCTTTGGAGCAAGTCTGTCTAAACTGCACTGTCACAATTGTATCTAAATTAGCATCAGAGCTGACCCTCTTTTCACTCCTCTCCCAGCCTCAGCTGACAGGGATTGGCTAAAGATGCTAATTGGTGAGGTTTGGCAGGAACAATGGGACTTGCCAAGATAACAAAAGAACTAATGTTTCTTTCAATATGCATCCAGATTCACATTAAGTACCTCTTTTAATTACTGAGAATTATTGTAATACGTAGTTGGTGGAACAATTGACCCTCAACAGCAAGAGCTTGTTATGTAATAAGTAATGGCAGAGGCCTTGTCAAAGAAGCAGGTTGATTTTCCTCAGCTGTAAAGAGATTTTCTCAGCTAGTGTCCTGTGATAGATCAAGGCATCTCAGTAGGAGTTCAGTAGAAGGGGACTAATTTGAGTTGAACTAAGAGAAAATGCACTGAACTGAACGGTGGTTTTAGGCATACCCATGTGATGACACAGGCAAAAATAGAAAGCATTGGACTGGTAGTTTGGCAGCTTACAAATCACAGTGCAAACTTTCTCAGCAGATGCTTGTATAAGCAGTTATTTGTTTAATTGTGCATCACAACATTTTTTCTTAATATTTTTATTATAATGTGCAAGATAATATAAGTTTTGCAGATTTTAACAACTTATAACATGGGTGTCAACTTCACCACGTTATGTGATGTGTCACGACGTATCATGACTTTTTTCACATTGCCGGAGCTGGGGTGGGTGCGGCCTCCACATGATGCAACCGGCCCACAGGCCGGCAGTTTGACACCCCTGACTTATAACCATAAGAGTACTTCTATATTTACAGTTTAATAATGCAGCATTATAGCAACAGATAAGATTTATTGCAAAGAATTGTTGTTAAGTTTAGATGGGCTCCAGTAATAGCTACCTATACACAGTGATGTCAGTGACAGAACTGTGGCCTCAATGAAGGTCCCCAGTTCAATTGGCATTTTAGGTAGGTAAGTTGGAGACATTTGTATTTCAGAATCTGGAGAATATCCAATAGTATAAACCAGTATTTCTCATTGTGACAAGTTCTAGATGTGCAGAATTCAACATTCAGATTTCGTAATGAGGATCATGCTGCCCGCAGAACTTTTGGAGTTGAAATTCACACATTAAGAAGACAATTTGGGGAGGGGGGAAATGGCATAGATAGTACTGAGCAATATGAATCAGTGGTCTGATTTGATGTGAGCTACTTGTGCCTCAGTATAGAAAAAGAATGCAGTGGTTCTGCAGTTCTTTAAAGTAAACCAGAATACCTTCAATAATAACTGATTAGCACTTGAACAGGAGACCTCAATTATATCTTTCATCAAGTTTGTGCCAGCATCAATTCCTAGTGACCACAAAGACAAATTTTCTCCAGGAGAACCTCAAGGGAATACAGGTATATACAGTAAGGTGGCTTCAGCAGTTGAAAATATATCCCTGAAGAAAACAATAGCAGATCACTTTGACAACTTCTATACTCTTGTGAGGGGGAAAGCAAATATATATGGACACTGAGCAGAGATGGAACTAGATTACTACTAAAGCCACTTCTAACTTTATGATTCTATGATCATGAAATCAGAAGAGTCAAGTTTGACTTAAACAAGATTTTTCTTTTGATTCCTGGATCAAAAGTAAGGAAAAAGTAGCCCCTTGGTGTGCAAAATTTGCTTTTCTCCCAAAAATCAAGATTTAGATTTTATTCATTAAAATGTCATTAGTGCCAACTAATTTTTCACACACACACACACACACACACACACACACACACACACACACACACGGAGTCAATTTTGAAAATTTGCCTAAGAGGATAAATTCCCTCTGACCCATATCTAGTAATTCATTTAGCTTCGGCTATAAGACCTTATTATAGAGCAAAGGAGATAAAATAACAAAGTACCTGCATGTTATATGTATTCAAAGCATTGTGTGGTCAGCCTGCCAGCTGTTGTTGAGTAGCTTTAGAGCTTCTGCTGTTCTTTTATACACCAGTCTTATATTAGCAGTTCTAATAAAGCATTCCTTCAAACAAAGGATTGTCTTTATACAGTAAAAGAAATGCTCCCCCCCCATTTAAGATCATTTTCTGTGTTTAACATATGGTAGAATCTAACAGAATCTATCTGAACTCAGAAGCTAAACAGAATCAGCCTGGAGTTAGTATATGGAGGGGAGATTATCAGGGCATCCCAGTGATACAAGCAAAAAATGGAAAAACATTCACAAAGACAGTGGCAAATCACTTCCACTACATGAATTGTTTATGTCCATGAAGTTACTAGGACTCAGGCTTCACTCAGATATTGTTTTGTATAATCTATGTTTCCATAATTAATTAACATGTACAAGTTGGTTTATTAATTTATCTATCAAATTCTTTCAAGCATCCATCGATAGACTGTATCATGCAACTATCACTTTTTTAGTCAATATCCTTGCCACTCTTAGTGAATACTAATCAGCATTTTTAATTACAGACCTTCCCTGTTACCATAAAAGCTGACAGGTGCTATAGTTCTTTTCCAGCAGTTGGTACTATATATATTTATTTAAATAATTTATATGCCCAGTCATCTCAAAACAGTGATTCACAAAAAGCCTTGCAGTTCTAATTGTATATTTTTAGAAATAGTGAATTATTAACTCCATTTTGTATACACAGAGCTTCTGCATATTTTCTGTCAGTGAGTCCCTTAAAAACAATGAATATTTCTGAGTGCTTAACATATACCATATTTATTATGCATATATTATTAATATGAATATATAAAATAATACTGAGTGTTTGTGTGTCTCTTAACATATGTTTGTGTTAATAGTAAAAAACTAAGATGTAAAGCCTATATTTTGCTCACAATTACTTGTAGTTTCAGGCTGGCTTCTCTCTCTATTAACTCTACTCAAAATGCAAATATAGAAACATTTTTATATTCTCTGACAGGCAATGTATAGTATACAATAGGGAAAGTGAATACCCCATTCAAACAAGGCTCTAGGGAGAATCTCTGTTAATGAATATATGGAAAGCATATACAGGCATGGGAAATTCCATCCTCCTCACCGCAGTTTGATCATGCAAACAGACATGTGGTGTATCTCCCCTGGGAAATGCTTCCAACCTCATTTATAACAAAGATCTAATCTTGGTAGGTTATGATATTGCAGCTTTCTGTTGAAGTGTATTAAGCCAGCTGTTGAGGAAAGCCAGAAGAATGCAAGCTAAAACCATTCGTGGGGTCTTTATACAGATCTACGAGGCTTCCCAGTTAATGTTTATTAGGGTCAGACATGAACAAAAAAAGAAAACCAGTGTCCTAAATTTTTAAAAAATAGCAAGCATTTTAGGCTCTTGAAAATAAAATTCATTTTTAATTTCAACTTCATGGTTCTTGAAACAAAACCAAGATAAAAGGCAGTCATTTGTTTCTAAACAGGCCAAAGAGACAATTCTATATTATGATTATTGGAGGAAGTGCTTAAAATTATTTTCAAATATGAGTGCATTTCATTGTATATAGTTCATCTTTACATGTCACCATGTAGATATTAGAGTGTGTGTATGTGTGCGTACTATACATGTACTGTATGTTCTTATGACCAGAAGGCATAGAAGACAGACAGACCCTCTGGACATAAGGACATACACACACACACATGCATATGTGTGTGTGTGTGTGTGTGTGTGTGTCACTACACAGATACTAGACTATATATATATAATACCTGTGTGTGTGTTATCCATGTACTATATGTCCTTATGTCCAGAAGGGATGGATGGATGGACAGATAGACCCAACCTTCTGATCATAAGGATATATATGTACAGTATATACACACATGCGTATTATATATTATACATTAAAGATGTAATCCATCTTTAAATGTTACCGTACAGATACTAGAATACATATGTGTATATTTAGAAGGACCCTCTGAACTGAAGAACATATATAATTGAATATGTCAGTTGATATGAAATCCAAGTATAACACCAATTAACTGCGATTATTTCCTACAGTAAGTTAGTTTTATACACCTAACAAAATAAGCCCGTGCTGTGAACCTTACTTCATTCCATTCAACACTTGCTTTTTTCCTTAAAAAAAGAAAGATTCCAGCAACATAGGATCCCATTCACAAGTAGACTGGAGCAATATTTTAGCATATTGTTTTCTCCCTTGTTTTCTACCCCTTTCCTACCCCTTTCCTACCCCTTTCCTACCCCTTTCCAAAGAAGGAATCTTCTTTGTTAATTGACATTGTTTCCTGTGATACCCAAGGTGAAAAACTTTGTTTTATGTTCTCCCTCCTAATCAGGACTATGCAGAGGATAAAAATATGTGTTGCAATCTGGCTTACTGGGAATACTTAAGCTAATTGCCCAGGTTTGTTGTTGTAAGAAACTGATTTCATCAACCACAAAGATTTGTTTGAATCAGAGTACATTAAGAGAGGAGGGAAGGGAAACAGGAATAGGTGAGTTTGTTGCCTGATTTCAGTTAATAAACTAGAGCTGGGATAAATAGCTGCTATGCATTTCTTCATATTTCCTATATTGGAGAAGGCTGGGAAAGATTGAAACTTTTAGGCAGGGCAAGGTTGAAAAAAATGGATTTGGGTACATTCAAGAAGAAACAAGCTGTTCAGTCAAAAAAGCTTTTTAGAAAACTTCATTTTAGTATTGTACTACAATTAGTATGCCTTCTGTTTTTATAAACTTGTAAAAAATATTCTACTGGACCACTGGAAAAGTACAGTTGGCTCAAAATGCAGCAGTGCAAGCAGTAATGGGCACCTATTGGTATGGTTGATTGGAGAACAATCAACCAATGGAACAATTTGCCCTCAAGTCCCTTCCAACTCTGTTATTATTATGTTATGCCTGGGTGTCACCACTGCTACACCAGTCCGTTTCTGAGGCGGTGATTATGGCATTGATTGGAGAACAATCAACCAATGGAACAGGTTGCCCTCAGATGTAGGAGTTTCATCACTGGAAGCTTTCAAGAAGAGACTGGACTACCATTTGTCAGAAATGGTAGGGTCTCCTGCTTGGATGGAGGGTTGGACTAGATGACCTACAAGGTCCCTTCCAACTCTGTTATTATTATGTAAAGCCTGGTATGGCATTGGGCTTGGATATCTGGGGGACTTGTCTCCAGGGGTTTCTGCCTGCCCAGTACATTCCAGCAGAATAGGTGTGCTCCAGGTCCTCTCCATTAAATATTGCTATCTTGTGGGACCTAAAAAGCATGCCTTGTCCATGACGGCTCTCACATATGGAACAACATCTTAAACTTGCCTTTGGCCCCAGGCGTAGGATTAATTTATTAATGTATTGGGGTGGGGGGTGTTCGGTTTGGTTTGTGTCACATTCAGGGCTTTTTTTCTCGGAGAAAAGGTGGCGGAACTCAAACCTGGCCACGCCCTCATCAAACCCTAGGACCGCCCCTTTAGAGAACAGGAATGCAAGTAAAATTTGGGAGGGGCTATTTCCGGTGTGGGAGGGGCTATTTCCGGTGCGGCCGGCCCGGAAAAAGGTGCCGGAACGCGGTTCCGCCGCGTTCCGGCTGAAAAAAAGCCCTGGTCACATTTAGATAACCCTAGTCTGAGCAAATGTCTATGGAGAGTCCCAATCATCCAGGTCATGATTGGTCATCCATGTCCCAAAGGTACTTTTCCAAAAGGCAACTCAACTTTCCTGGTTTTTTCCTTGAAAACATTTTGCTTCTCCTCTAAGAAGAGAACTGAAGAAGCTTCTTGGGTGAGAAGCGAAACATTTTCAAGGAAAAAAACAAGAAAGTCCAGTTGCCTTTTGAAAGCACCTTTGAGACCTAGTCTGGAGAGTTTTATGTTTTATTTGTTTTTATCGATGGGAGGAGTGCTTATACACCATCCAGAGTCTGGAATGTAGTGGCTATAACAAATAAATAAATCTCCCGGGGAATGATGTTGCAGTGACAGACAAGGTTCTCTTCCTAACTCCCATCACATAACACTACCTAATGGATGGAACCTAGTGTATGCCTGCTTTGCTCCTTTAGCCAAACTTACCATGAAACATCCACAGAGAGATATAAGGAAGCAAGAGAAGAATCTCTGCCAAATGCTGAAGATATCAATGGACAAAAAATGTTCCAGATTAAATATACATAATTCACATGAACCCTCTTCTATTTAACAGCAGCAGCAGCAACAACAACAACAATAATAGTAATAGTAATAATAACAACAACAACAACAACAACAACAATAATAATAATAATAATAATAGGCGCCTTGGGTGCAATCCCAAAACAACTGGAGCACCACTTGAACACCATTGGCATTGACAAATTCGCTATTAGTCAATTGCAAAAGGCGGCCTTACTAGGAACTGCTTCCATCCTGCGACGATATCTGTAATACCATCAAACATCCACATCTGCCTATCCCAGGTCCTGGGTAAGGACTCGATAGGTAGACAAAATACCAAATCCAGTCTGAACATCTGGCTGACTGTGCGATGATCCAGATCAATAATAATAATAAATTTGGAAAAGACCTTGGAGGTCTTCTAGCCCAACCCCCTGCTCAGGCAGGAAACCCTTTACCATTTCAGACAAATGGCTGTCCAGTCTCTTCTTAAAAACTTCCAGCAGGTTGTTCCACTGGCTCCAGATCAAGTTCCTCAGATCTGGTGATAGCATCATCACCCCTCCTCTGAAGAAGTACTATGACTTTTGTAAAGTTTGGAGGAGAGGACAAAATCAGAAATATTATCTTGTTGGCTGTGACCATTCCAGTCTTTTATCATAAAAATTCTCTTTGTCTTCAGAAGAAAAAAAATATGTAAAGAAAATGCTCCGTAATGCCAAGGTCTTTATTTATGCTACAGCAAGCAAAATTATTTTCTTACTCATCACTCATTTAAAATGTCATCAGATCCCACTAATATCACATGATATGGGATTTTTTTTAACCTGTTGCTACTATATGGTAATGCAAGCCTTATTAGAGATGCCTTGATGAGGACAGAGGAGATGCAATGTGGTGATATGGTGGTTTTCTCGCAACCAGAAAAAAAAAGTAGGGAGTTAAGAAAACACAAACTGTTTAGATTTAAAGTATCAAGATTAGCCAGCCATATGCAATTACATATTATATGACTTAATGACTTTTTAAAGATAAACAGTATCTGGTCTCTCTCTGCTCAGAAAACTTTGAATAGTTTTAAATTTTTTATAAAATAATATACCCATTTACATTGCTGAATGGTTATCCTTAGTCCCAATAGTTTTCTATAAGCATTACACAGAGTATTGTAGCAAAACTAGGACATCTGTTAACTTGGCTTAAAGAATTGATGTGATTTCCAGCTATAGGTTGGCTACTTGGTCTGTTAAATGGGGTTGCAGAAGGGTATTCAGGAAGGTCTGATAAGGGATTAACCCTTTTGTTCAAACACACACACACACACACACACACACACACACACACAATGCTTTGATAAGAGGTTGTTTTTCTCCTCCCACAGCCATTCAAGACTGACTGCTGCCCTTTGATTTTTTTTAGCTGGCTGTAGGACTCTTTTTGATTTCTCTGCCAATCACCATACGGTCTCCTTAAGCAACTTGCTGCTGAAATACTTCTCACATGCATTTTTCCATGTGGTGTCATCTGGAGTAAAGCTCACCCATACAGATGGTTGCATTTGGCCCAAGGGAGAGAGAGAGCATAACCCTAGAAGAACTGGGAGACGGGAGTCACTGACATTTTCACTTCCGTGCTTTTTCCTTTGTAAATATGAAGATACATATAAAACCCAAAATAGCCCACAAATCCTTCTAGGATGACTAGATGTAGCCACAAATGGACAGGAAGGAAATTTGTGGAAAATCTAAGACTTGCAGAAGTTTAAAGAACTTAAGGGGGAAAATATAAGAAATGAGACTGAAAAATAGAGCAGTGAACACTGAATGCTCTAAAACAGTGGTGGCGAACCTATGGCACACATGCCAGAGGCGGCACTCAGAGCCCTCTCTGTGGGCACGTGCACCATGCCCCGGAGATGGCAACCGTCCCTCTTCAACCACCCGCCCGCTAACTCGCCAAGGTCCCACGTGGCCAGATGCATCCCAGCACCCATGCGCTCGCTGGCCTCTGTGTGCAGGGACCAATGGTGTCAGGCAGCAGCCGCCCTGGCCTTTGCCTCACCTTGCCCTGTGACAATGGCACTGCCACCCTGCCTCGCCTTGCCTCGCTCACTTCATAGGATGAGCCTCCTGCCCACTGCCCCATCTGCCAGAGACCCCCTGGATCTCCCCCAACCCTGCCCGGTCCCCACAGGCGTCCCTCCCCACGAGCAACATCGAAGTGATCACACCCACCTTGGCCACACCCACCCAGTCTGCCATGACCACCGTAGCCATGCCCACCCAGTGAGCCATGCCCACCTGGCACCCGGCGATAAATAAGTGGGTTTTTGGGTTGCAGTTTGGGCACTCAGTCTCTAAAAGGTTCGCCATCACTGCTCTAAAACATGGCTAATTGGAACATATTATAAGTAAGTACATATACCCAAGAATAATTGGAATTATTGCCTATATGGTAGAGCAAGAATTAACAGGGAATAATAACCAAAACAAGGACAAGAATGGGAAAATACTGCTAAGTAAAGAAGGACAAGAGGCATACTGGGCAGAGCACTTCAGATAAACATGGAATCAGCCAAGCTCAGCCTCAAGCTGTGACTTCAGTACCTCCAATCCACTTGATGAACTGTTATGTAAACCTAAATATGATAATAAAAATATTGAAGAATAATAAAGCTGCAAGTTTAGAGGAAAGCCAGCTCACCTACTGAAGCTTGCTGCAAGAACTAATAGGGCTAATGAATGAATATTGGTGAGCGGAATATATTCGGACCAAATGTGCAAAAGAAATGATCCCCAGACTATCAAAGACGAGCAGCAACTCTGACTGTCGCACTTGGAAAAGCATCACACACCTTTTGGTCAGGTGATTGCTAGACAAAGTGGACAGGTATCTACAGGAAGAACAAGCAGGGCTTTGTGATGGCTGCCAAAACAAATGAACAAATCTTGGCTTTCTGCATCATTGCTGAGCAGAACATCAAATTCTAGTCGTTACTAGTAAATTATAACAACTTAAAAAAGCCTTTTGATATTGTGCATAAAGAGTAATTATAGAAAATAGTAGAAAGATAGGGCATCTGCCAACACTTTGTCAATATTTTCCAAACCCTTTCTGTGAAATCCAGCAACTGGGTTTCAGAAGCTGATAATGGCATCACAGACCACACCATCCACCCTGGAGAATGACAAGGTCATAACTTTTGCCATTGGTGTTCTTTATGGCTATGGATTTCATTCTAGGATAAGCTAGATTTGCAAAGATTTGCATTAGGAAACATCAGTGTAGGCTTAACGATCTGGAATTCACATGTGATATCGCATTTTTAGAAAAACCAAAGAAAAATAAACAGGACATGGCCACTACTATAGAAGCCAATACAATTTTGGCTACAGATAAATAGTGAAAAAACAAAGACCGTGCAAGCTGGTTGTGCTCAAGGAAATGCCCTGAGCATGACCAACTTGCAAAATGCACTAATAATTGTTGGACACCAATGCATTAGGCTGTGGAGCACTTTATCTACTTTGGAAGCCTAATTCCTAATAACAGGAGCATTGAGGCAGATATTAATTGCAGTATTGGGAAAGTGTTGGCAGTTTGGTCTTCATCAACTATTGAGACTGCAGCAGAAGTCTTGACTGTGCAATACTGTCATTCTACCCATAGCAGTGAACACCACTGAAGCTTGGATGATGACAACAAAGCACAGAAACTCAAAGTATCACATTTATGATTGGTTGAAGCACCCTGTGGATACATGATTGTGACATTTCCAGCTGGTGGAAATCAATTGCTTGTTGGGAAAAATGGGATTGCTTAACTGTGTGATTCACTTAACAATCACTGTAAAAATGGTTGTAAAATTGGGTTCGGTCACATAATGACTCGCTTAATGAACACATTGCTTAGCAACCAAAATTCCAGTCCTAATTGTGGTCATAAGTTGAGGACTATATGTCACCCAGTGTAGCTAAGGAAACAGACTGTGTAGTTTAAAAATAAGAAAGAACAAGGAGTGATTTGTAGTGCAACCATGTCTGTGTCTTCTCAGAAGTATGTATTTCATTTCAGTAAGCTCTATTTCAGTAACACTACAATATGGGGTTTTTTGTCTTTTTTTTTCTACTGCTCTTTCAGCAGAACTACTATTTGTATCTGTTTATAACCACAAGAGAGATATAAACTTGGAAGCAAATTTAAACTGTTTGCAGAAAATAATTTGCTTTTCTCTTTATAAACTAAGCAGTGCCATGAAGGTCTCCCTTTCAGAAGCTGGCTCCTTCTCCTGTTTGATTAATTCATGTACTGTATCTCTAAGTATTAGAAACATGCGCTATATTTATAATGTGGAAAATATTTATTTCATAGCTTGAGCAGATGTGAGCTCAAGGATGAGATACATGTTAATATATTGAAGCATGCAACTTTTTCAAGGCAAATGTTTCCAGAGTTTGTATCATCACTGAGCAGAGATTAAATTTCCACTTAAAGTAGCCAAGGGATTGCTCTTAGCTGCACAGTACAGTGAGGACTGTTGAGGTAAGAAGGTATAATCTAGATATTTTTCCACTGTGATAATTATACAATCTATTAATTAAGGCAACCTTGCCTTGGCTATAAGAATGTGGATGATCCCTAGATGCAGAAATCTTTTTGCTAATCAAATGATCATCCATTCTTTTAAAATCCAGAAATAATAATAATAACCTTGGAGGTCATCAAGTCCAACCCCCTGCTCAGGCAGGAAACCCTATACCATTTCGGACAAATGGCTGTCCAGTCACTTCTTAAAAACTTCTAGTGTTGGAGCATTCACCACTTCTGGAGGCAGGTTGTTCCACTGGTTAATTGTTCTAACTGTCAGGAAGTTTCTCCTAAGTTCTAGGTTGCTTCTCTCCTTGATTAGTTTCCACCTGTTTGTTCTTGTCCTGCCTTCAGGCACTTTGGAAAATAGCTTGACTCCCCCTTCTTTGTGGCAGCCCCTGAGATATTGGAACACTGCTATCACGTCCCCCCTCGTCCTTCTCTTCGTTAAACTAGACATACCCAATTCCAGCAACTGTTCCTTATATGTTTTAGCCTCCAGTCCCCTAATCATCTTTGTTGCTCTTTTCTGTACTCTTTCTAGAGTCTCAACATCTTTTTTACATTGTGGTGACCAAAACTGGATGCAGTATTCCGAGTGTGGCCTTACCAAGGCATTGTAAAGTGGTATTAATACTTCACGTGATCTTGATTCTATCCCTCTGTTAATGCAGCCTAGCACTGTGTTGGCCTTTTTTGGCAGCTGCAGCACACTGCTGGCTCATATCTAAGTGATTGTCCACTAGGACTCCGAAGTCCCTCTCACAGTTACTACTATTGAGCAAGGTACCCCCTCTACTATACCTGTACATTTGGTTTTTCTTGCCTAAATGTAGAACCTTACTTTTTTCACCATTGAATTTCATTTTGTTAGATAGCACCCAGTGTTCAAATCTGTCCAGAACCTCCTGTATCTTAAGCCTGTCTTCTGGAGTGTTGGCTATTCCTGCTAGCTTGGTGTCATCTGCAAATTTGATGAGTTTCCCATCTATCCCCTCATCCAAATTGTTGATGAAGATGTTGAAGAGCACTGGGCCCAGAACAGAGTCCTGCATCTCTCCATGTAGAAGATGCAGTTCCATTGAGGACCACACGCTGAGTACGGCCGGTCAGCCAGCTATGAATCTATCTGGTGGTGATGCTGTCTAACCCACATTTTTCTATTTTATCAAGTAGTAGGTTGTGATCTACTTTATCAAATGCCTTACTGAAGTCCAAGCAAATTATATCCACAGCAGTCCTCTGGTCCACTAATTTTGTCACTTGGTCAGAGAATGCAATAAGATTTGTCTGGCATGACCTGTTTTTGACAAACCCATGTTGGCTTTTAGTAATGACTTTGTTTGCCTCTAGGTGTTCGCTGATTCATTGTTTATCTTTTCCAGAATCTTCCCAGGTATTGAGGTCAGGTTGATAGGTCTGTAATTTATGGTCTCAAATTCATAAATCATAGGCCATAATTGATTTCATATTAATATTTGCAGTCTGCAACGATGTTCAGGAAAGAGTAAGTCCTGTGGAGCAAAAATCTCTCGTGTAGGGAAGATGAGCCCAAAGGATGGCAACATTGCACCATGCCAGTTTTATTGTAAATGAGGAAAAAGTAAGATGAGAGCAAGTAAAATGAATGGCTGGATGACAAAAAGGAGGGAGGGAAAAGGAGTCCGCCAGTGGCACAGAAAATATACATGTCTCTTCTTAATATGCTGAGGAAAAGAGTGAAGTTTAGAGGTTGCTGATCTTAGGCACCGTAAGTTGAGAAGAAGAGAGCCTTGAAGTCTTGTCACCGCCATTACTGGGGCCTATTTTTCCCCCTGTCCTGTCACCATCATGTCTACCAGTAGCAAGAAGGAGACAGAGAAGTAAAAACATTGGTGAGAGCAGGCAAGTGGTGAGATATAGGACTTAATCCAGGCAGAGATAATAGCCTTCATGAGGAGCAGTCTCCCTCAGCCTATGCAGATGGACCAAAAACTTAATTCAAGCAATACCAGAAGCTTTTTCTGCATCCAGTGAAGCTAACACTGCAGGCCCATATATGTCCGTGTATAAAGCTATTATATCAACTAGGACGTTTTTAACATCTGAACTTTGGCATCCTTTCATGAAACCAGGTTGTGCAGGATGAATTATTGTGGATTATTCTTTTTGAGGTTTCTTGTTAATGTAGCTATTAAAATCTTAGCATGAACATTAAACAAAGAAACTGGATAATTCTTATTTTGACTAGAATTCTCACTGTTCTTCAAACGTTCAATAGTATAAGTATCATAGTATGGAACTTGTAAGAATTTATTTTCATAAGATGTCTGAAATATCTCTAGGAATGTAGGAGCTACATTCTTTTAAATCTTTCATGTCATTATCTTGTTATTCCATCTGGTCTTGGACTCTTTTTCTGGATTTCATCATATTAGTAGTAATATAGAGTTCCCGTAGAGTTACAGATGTAGCCAGCTCTTCTGAATTTACATCTGAAATTACTGGAAGGTGTATGAGCTTTTAAAAAAAATCATCTGTTTGCTTTGTTGTAGCTATATCCATAGAAGTGACATTTTCATAAAATTTTAAAAATGAAGATTAATTTCATTACAATTAGTGTGCATTGTTCCCAAGAAATTTCTTGTTGGAACTAAAATATTTTATGTCGTCAAAATGTTTCAATTGAGAACTCAGAATTTTCTTCTGTTGTCAATAAATTTGTTTCATTTTTAAAAGAAAGATTCTGTATCAAACGTAGTTGGTTTAGATCTAATGGTTTGGTAGATCTAAAAGCATGATATGCTTCTCAAATCAGTTAAGTGAAGTATTCTCTTAAGGTTTGTTTTATTTTTGATTCAAATATCTTCTGTGATCCATGCATTTTTTCCTTCCATGAGACATAAAATATAATTGTATCATGAAATGCTACCTGATGTCATTCTTTAGGAAGGAAGCACATTTTGGAGATGAGCTTGTCATTTTAAATTCATTAATAGACCTTTTTTCAGATCCTGGGGTTATGCTGAAAACATTGAGGGGGAGATATGGTGAGATAAAAAGGCAGTTCAAAGAGCATCAGGCTAAGATTGAAACCAGTAAGAAATGTATTGCTGTTTTAACTGCTCAAGATGCAACAGTTACTAAAGAGCTGGTGTCCTACAGAGGAGTCTTGGACCATATCCAAGTTCAAGAAAGCAGGGGGAAAAATAATTTGCTAGGTCTCTTTTATCAACAGCGTAAAGGGACTCTAATAGAAGCTATTAAAATGTTTCTTGGACCTGTTTCAGATAGATTGTGCTGCATCTCTACAGGCAGCCTAAGCATGCTATCTAGACACAGACCTTTGCAATTTATTAATCTTGTGTCACTGAATTTCTCCAGGGAGCTGATTGAGATAAAATATTACCATCAGCCTCTGTTGCTCCTCATGTGCACAAAATGTTTACTATTATTGCTGGAGGCAGATTGGTGAGAACAAAGAATGTTCTGATTTAATGGATTGGTGCCTCAGAAACAGCCCGGTTTGTCTTCAGTTCGAACTGAGAAATCCAGTCATTATCATTTAAGTAAAAGGTAAAGACAAGATAGTACCTATTCTCTTTGGTTGCCAAAAGAGTAACCACTTGAAATATTTATAGGGTCTTATCTTTGCTACTGAGTGCTTAGTAATTCTTTGAATTGAAGCATGTAAATCTCTTGAGCTTTAGAATCATATCATCCCAAATTATTCTGAATCTTTAGGGGAGAACTGGTACTACTCCACCCTCATTGCGTCATCAGATAATCGCCCAGCCTCCCTCTTCAGGGTGACCCGCTCCCTTCTCCAATTGGGGGGGGGAGGACCACCTGGCGGGGAAGGCTGAGGAGTTTGCACAGTATCTGCATGACAAAGTCGCTCGGATCCGAGAGGGTTTGGACTCCGACTGGGTGGCCCCGGGGGAGGTGACAGGA